>NC_057811.1:224171970-224180513 GCF_018294505.1 Triticum aestivum | reverse complement strand
ACAATAATATAATGCACCCACAACTATTGAACATCGCATTGCAGAATTGAACCAAACAGTTAACTAAACACCACAACAAATGAACTAAACGTTAACCGAGCACCACATTGCACAATATAACATACTCCTAATAGAAGATCAGACAGTTAACCAAACCAAGCATGCTTAACAACTTGGAAATATAGCAATTGTATTTGTTTCTCATGTATTTAGTACAGCCAAATTCAATTTATTTCTCACATGGTATACAATAACAGAATGCACCCACAACAACTGAACATTGCATTGCAGAATTGAACCAAACAGCCAACCGCGTCGCGTCGTCGGCGTGCGAGGTGTCGATGATGGGCTCGACGGCGAGGTGCTCCTCCAAGATCTGGGGGTCGACACAAATGGCATCCATCATGACCTCATCCGCGCGTGCGGCCGCGATTTGCTTCTCCGCTGGCAAATGCTCCTTGAGATCCTGGCTATACTGTGCACACCATGGCTTAGGGAAGTACTTATTTGGTGGAGGGGTCGGTGATTTGGGTGCAAGGTGTCGCGCCGGCGGTCGGGGCATGTGGGATGTGGAAGGAGGAGGAGGATGGGGGTCGGGTATGGATTACCTGCCTGGATAGGCGAGGCCGAGCAGCGCGAAGGAGGGTCGCCGGTGAGGAGGCGGTGTTGCAAGCAAGGAGTGAAGGTTTCAACTTGGAAAGGAAGGCGGAAACAGGGGAAATGTGGCTTTTGGTAAGGGGGAGGGGGCGGGGAGGTAGATATTTCCGCGGAAGCCGAAAAATTGGAATCGCTTCAGCGAAAAAACTGGCGCACAGAGTGTCATCACACATGGTCCCTAATTTAGAACTGTGTACGATATGTGAGCATCACAAACAATTCAGATAGCTTAACCCGTGTGTGATGAGTTTGAACGTCAAAAAAAATTTGGTTCGAATTTCCCTGGTTACAGTGGTCATCCAATTCATTGCATAATTTGGTACACAAAGGAGACTACAACACACCCACACTTCTTAATCGAGCAAGTTCAGCAATTAAACAGAGCTAGCTGACCTAAACATTACTCTAACAAATTAAAGACCGGTGCTCTTAATTAAACAAAAAAAGAGTACTACTATGGCTGGTGCTCGTCGATCTCCGCCGCCACCTCCATATTTCCTGGGGAAGGGGCTCCATGGCATCAATCGCACCATACTCGGCAAGCATCTCGCCATCCGCGTCTGCCATCTCTTGGAATAGGCCGCCACGAGTTGGGCATGGGCGGCCACGATCTGGGCTTTGGCGGGCTCCGCCATGGCGAGGTATGCCGCGCAGGAACGGACGGCTGCTCGAACGCTCTCGGTGATTGCCAACTCTTGGGCCGTGGGTTGCCGACCGTTGTCGAAGAAGCTTCGTTCGATTTGTGTGGTGACCGCCATGAGCTGGGCGTGGACGGCCTCGGCATGGTCGTGGGCGGCCTCCATCAGGGCTAAGGCCGCCGCTGTAGAACGGACAGCTGTTGTGCCACTCTCGCAAGTTGCTATCCCCGAGGAATATGCTGCTACCGCCGCCTGAGAAGGAACAGTGGCCGTTTGGGCTGCCTTGGCCGCCAGGACGCAGATTGCGGTCGCCCTCACGAAGCTTGTTAGCACGCACCTGGCGGCTGCAACCGCATTGTCGCCGGAGTGGGCCACCAAAGTTGCCCTCACGACGCGGATCCACGTCCCCATCTATCATCGGCGATGATTGAACAGTGAAATGATATTTGAGGAGCGGGCTAGTGTGCTGGACACTCCGACGGTGCTCTGAGATATTTTATGCTGCATATCACACGGTTAGTGATAATAAACTGTGTGCGATCTACTTGATTTTTTGTCTTGATTTAAATTACATAATGGGGTCACACCTGCAGAGGATGGTGTTTGAATTGCTATAACTTTTATCTGCAGTTAACATGCAACTATATGTGTGTCATCAAAAAAATTGGAATTATTCAGGGTTCGTTTGGACATTTTTATACATTAACTTGGTTTTGTAGGCATTTCAACTGCATAATTCACATTTGAACTACATGCACATGCTCCAGTGCATATAAACGGGTTGAAAAATCAAATCTGTGTCCTTGGTTGCATGCTCAGGTCACATGTAAGAAATAGGAATGAATGTCAAACACCATGCCGCTGTCACTCGGCCGCAAACATTGAGATACTTGGTTTTTAAATTCTAGTAAATCCAAAACTCATCCCAAATTCATGACACTTGGAATGTTATCATGGAGCGGCATCAACATGCCATGGTAAAAAATTTGTCCCATTTGGGGCAGGTTTGGGTATAAGCTTCTCACAAACCAGAGCTTCTCATAACAAGCGTGACGGTTTCAGGGAACTTGCCACCTTTGGGGACGAAATGATATCGGTTGCCTCTTATTGCTTTCAAAAAATTTCTAGTGTCAACATAGAACAACAGGAGTGTTGTGTTTTATTTTGGGGTTTTTCGGGGTTCGTTTGGACATTTTTATACATTAACTGGGTTTTCTAGGCATTTTATGTGCATAATTCAAATTTGAACTACATGCACATGCTCTAGTGCATATAAATTGGTTGAAAAATCAAATATGTGTCCTTCGGTGCATGCTTAGGTCCCATGCAAGAAATGGGAATGAAATTCAAACACCCTGCCACCGTCACTCGGCCGCAAACATTGAGATAGTTGGTTTTAAAATCTAATAAATCCAAAACTCATCTGAAATTCATGAAACTTGACATGCTATCATGGAGCGGCATCAACATGCCGTGGTAAAAAATTTGTCCCATTTGGGGTAGGTTTGGGTATAAGCTTCAACAAGCGTGATGGTTTCGGTAGGGACCGTGCCACCTTTGGGGACGAAACAATATCAGTTACCTCTTATTGCTTTCAAAAAATGTGTAGTGTCAACATAGAACAACAAGAGTGTTGTGTACAATTTTGGAATTTTTTGGGGTTCATTTGGACATTTTTTATACATTAACTGGGGTTTCTAGGCATTTTATGAGCATAATTCAAATTTGAACTACATGCACATGCTCTAGTGCATATAAATTGGTTAAAAAATCAAATATGTGTCCTTCGGTGCATGCTTAGGTCCCATGTAAGAAATGGGGATAAATTTCAAACACCCTGCCACCGCCACTCGGCCGCAAACATTGAGATACTTGGTTTTTAAATTCTAGTAAATCCAAAACTCATATGAAATTCATGAAACTTCGCATCCTATCATGGAGCGGCATCAACATGCCGTGGTAAAATTTTGTCTCATTTGTGGCAGGTTTGGGTATAAGCTTCTCACAACAAGCATGATGGTTTCGGTAGGGAACATGCCACCTTTGGGGACAAATCGATATCCGTTGCCTCTTACTACTTTCAAAATTTTCCTAGTGTCAACATAGAACAACAGGAGTGTTGTGTTTAATTTTGGAATTTTTCGGGGTTCGTTTGGACATTTTTATACATTAACTGGGTTTTCTTGGCATTTTATGTGCATAATTCAAATTTGAACTACATGCACATGCTCCAGTGCATATAAATTGGTTGAAAAAATAAATATGTGTCCTTCGGTGCATGCTTAGGTCCCATGCAAGAAATGGGAATGAATTTCAAACACCCTGCCACTGTCACTCGGCCGCAAACATTGAGATACTTGGTTTTTAAGTTCTAGTAAATCCAAAACTTGTCTGAAATTCATGAAACTTGGCATGCTATCCTGGAGCGGCATCAACATGCCATTGAAAAAATTCCATTTGGGGCAGGTTTGGGTATAAGCTTCTCACAAACCAGAGCTTCTCACAACAAGCGTGATGGTTTCGGTAGGGAACGTGTCACCTTTGGGGACGGAACGATATCCGTTGCCTCTTATTGCTTTCAAAAAATTTCTAGTGTGAACATAGAACAAGGGAGTGGTGTGTTTAATTTTGGAATTTTCCGGGGTTCCTTTGGACATTTTTATACATTAACGGGGTTTTCTAGGCATTTTATGTGCACAATTCAAATTTGAACTACATGCACATGCTCAAGTGCATATAAATTGGTTGAAAAATCAAATTTGTGTCCTTTGGTGCATGCTTAGGTCACATGCAAGAAATGGAAATAAATTTCAGACACCAGGGCACTGTTGATTGCCGGCAAAACGTTGAGATACTTTGTTTTTAAATTCTAGTAAATTCGAAACTCCTATGAAATTCATGAAACTTGGCATGCTATAATGGAATGGCACCCGGCATGTTGTGGTATTTTTCCTGTCCATTTTGAGAGAAGGCGCACTCGAATAACAGCCAACAAAGGCATTTTGACACAAACAGTTGCCACTTTAACATCTCATATGTTTTGTATAATTTAAATTGTGTGCATTCTGTTAACCATTCACGTGACGCCACGCCTCACTCTTTTAATGGCTAGGAGGTGCCGTGTGGACAGGTGCTTGAGTGCTTGTCTAAACGGGAGGCGTGCGAGCTGTACTCCAACGCGTAGGCTCACCAAGAAGCGTGCAAGCTGTACGCTGCGCAGGCTCACCGGGAAGCGAGCCCTTTGACTTCCATGGCCGCCCGCCTTGCTCGCATCCTCTCCATTAATGGCGCCCAAGCTGCAGTTTAATAGGTTTTTAAATATAAAACACTCATCACAAACATTTTAGTTAGAACACCCGTATGCAAACTGACCACTTCCCCAGGAAGCCAAGGGAAAATGTGCCTAGCAGGATTTGTGCAGCTCTTGATCGCAAGCGTTTTAGTTAGAAAAGCCGTATGCAAACCGACAACTTCCCCAGGAAGCCAAGGGAAAATGTGCCAAGCAGGATTTCTGCAGCTCTTGATCACAAACCTTTTAAATGAACACCCGTATGCAAAGTGAGAGCTATGGTCTTCCCCCTTAAGTCGAGGGAAAATTCGCAGCGCAGGATTTGTGCATCCCTTCAACGCAAACGGTTGTTTTGGATGACCCATTTGCAACCACGTACAAACAATTTGGTAAGATTTGCATCTGTCATATTGGGTATGTTGCCATTTGTCAAACTTGAAAGATTGATATTTGTTGATCTACTAACATTGCCATTTGTCAATCCTTGTAACACTACGATTTGTCAAAATATGCAGCTAAAAATCACTAGCACTATCTAATTTTTGCAACTAAAATTTAGTAATTAAGCATAGATTTCATTCATAGATTAAGCAGTCGTTCTTAATATATACAAACAGTTCAACTCGACAGCTGAACCGACCAAAATTTTCCCCAACTATTGCCAACCACGTACTGAATAGCTAGTTCAACTATATATACTAGCTAATTTTAAGTACGTTATACAATTCCACCACACATCTATAGTCAGATGAACTGAACAAAATAGCCCCTAAATACTACTACTACGGAGGGGCTTTATGCTACTTCCGGCAGCCTCTCCTCTGACGAGAGCGCTCAGTAAGAGGCAGAGGAGGAGGAGGCCGATGACCTGGACAAATGCAGTACGGTGCCTGCCGCTGCTGCACGATCAACGACGCTCGCCAACTTGAACACCCACTGCCGCTCCAGACGATCCCTCTCAAAGCGGCCGGACTGCTCGTAGATCGCCTGATTCCTCGCCTCTGCGTCGGTGTGTGCTGCGGCCACGGCTGCAGTAAGGCTCTTTGCGTGCTTGATGAGGCGCTCCTTGATGTGGAGCATCCTACGATCATCCCCATGTACACTCGAGCCTACGCTATTGGACCTAAGGTGAACTCGCTCCTTTCCGAATCTTCCCTTTCCGCATGTAAGACATGGATGCTACTTCAAGCGCGGACCTTGTGCATACTCAGGTACACCCGAGGAGACCATGGAGAGCCCAAGGACCAAGGCCAAGTGTGCGCGGGACCAAAGGAAGGAGAAGGAAGAAGAGCCAGCTGCTACAGGCCCCGGACATCCGGCCCCAGCCCGGACATCCGGCCCGATCCCTGAAAATCCGGCGCCCATCACAGAACGCACCCGAAGCTGAATGTGATGCCCCCGATTCAATCGTACACTAATCATGCACGCAAATGTGTACGATCAAGATCAGGGACTCACGGGAAGATATCACAACACAACTCTACAACATAAATAAGTCATACAAGCATCATAATACAAGCCAGGGACCTCGAGGGCTCGAATACAAGTGCTCGATCATAGACGAGTCAGCGAAAGCAACAATATCTGAGTACAGACATAAGTTAAACAAGTTTGCCTTAAGAAGGCTAGCACAAACTGGGATATAGATCGAAAGAGGCGCAGGCCTCCTGCTTGGGATCCTCCTAACTACTCCTGGTCGTCGTCAGCGGGCTGCACGTAGTATTAGGCACCTCCGGTGTAGTAGGAGTCGTCGTCGATGGCGGCGTCTGGCTCCTGGGCTCCGGCATCTGGTTGCGACAACCAGGTAGAAGGGAAAGGGGGGGAAAGAGGGAGAAAGCAACCGTGAGTACTCATCCAAAGTACTCGCAAGCAAGGAGCTACACTACATATGCATGGGTATGTGTAAAGGGCCATATCAGTGGACTGAACTGCGGAATGCCAGAATAAGAGGGGGATAGCTAATCCTGTCGAAGACTACACTTCAGGCCACCTCCATCTTGCAGCATGTAGAAGAGAGTAGATGGTAAGTTCACCAAGTAGCATCGCATAGCATAAACCTACCCGGCGATCCCCTCCTCGTCGCCCTGTTAGAGAGCGATCACCGGGTTATATCTGGCACTTGGAAGGGTGTGTTTTATTAAGTATCCGGTTCTAGTTGTCATAAGGTCAAGGTACAACTCCGGGTCGTCCTTTTACCGAGGGACACGGCTATTCGAATAGATAAACTTCCCTGCAGGGGTGCACCACATAACCCAACACGCTCGATCCCATTTGGACGGACACACTTTCCTGGGTCATGCCCAGCCTTGGAAGATCAACACGTCGCAGCCCCACCTAGGCACAACAGAGAGGTCAGCACGCCGGTCTAAATCCTATGGCGCAGGGGTCTGGGCCCATCGCCCATTGCACACCTGAACGTTGCGAACGCGACCGGAAGCAGACCTAGCCTAGCAGGCGTTCCAGTCCAATCCGGCGCGCGCCGCTCAGTCGCTGACGTCACGAAGGCTTCGACTGATACCACGATGTCGAGTGCCCATAACTGTTCCCGCGTAGTTGGTTAGTGCGTATAGACCAAATGGCCAGACTCAGACCAAATACCAAGATCTCCTTAAGCGGGTTAAGTATCCGCGAACGCCGACCAGGGCCAGGCCCACCTCTCTCCTAGGTGGTCTCAACCTGCCCTGTCGCTCCGCCACAAAGTAACAGTCGGGGGCCGTCAGGAACCCAGGCCCACCTCTACCGGGATGGAGCCACCTGTCCTTTCAGCCCCCTCATCAGAATCACTTGCGGGTACTCAACAAGCTGACCCGACTTTAGTCACCACATGTGTCATGTATATAAAGTATATAGTATATACCCATGATCACCTCCCTAGTGATCACGGCCCGATAGTATAGCATGGCAGACGGACAAGAATGTAGGGCCACTGATGGAACACTAGCATCCTATACTAAGCAGTAGGATAGCAGGTTAGGGTAACAACTGTAGCAACAAATGACAGGCTATGCATCAGAATAGGATTAACCGAAAGCAGTAACATGCAACACTACTCTAATGCAAGCAGTATAGAGAAGGAGTAGGCGATATCTGGTGATCAGGGGGGGCTTGCCTGGTTGCTCTGGCAAGAGAAGGGTTCGTCGTCGATGTAGTCGTACTCGGTGGCATCAGCGCCGGTCTCGGGGTCTACCGGGGAAGAAGAGGGGGAAGAAACAGTAAATACGGAGCAAACCAAGCATCACAAAACATAACGAGGCAATACGCGGTGCTAGGTATGCCCTAACGCGGTAGGAAGTGATACCGACGAAGGGGGAAACATCCGGGAAAGTATCCCCGGTGTTTCACGTTTTCGGACAGATGAACCGGAGGTGAAATGTTGCAGGTTCACTATGCTAGGGATGTGTGGCGGGCGAACGGGCTGCGTATCCGGAGTCGTCTCGTCGTTCTGAGCAACTTTCATGTAAAAAGTATTTTCATCCGAGTTACGGATTATTTTCTACGAATTTCTAAAGTTTTAATAACATTGTGGAATTATCTTTAATCCAAAAATGGAATTATGATGCCAGCCTGACGTCATCACGTCGTCAGTAGTCAACAGAGCATTGACTGGTCAAACTGAGGAACGGGGCCCACTGTCATTGTCACAACAACTAATCTATCAGTTTAATTGGACTAATTATGTAATTAGGTTAATTAAGCATAGTTAATTACGTTAATTACGTTAATTGATTAATTAATCACTTAATGGCAATTTATTTAATTTTTATTTTTTATTTATTTTTTTATTTTTTTCCACGGGCGGGCCCCACGTGTCTGTGACTATGGGGATAGCTTAGTGGGGGGGGGATTAGCCCCGCTAATCAGAACAGGGGGGAATCCGGTCGGGCACGCGTAGTAGAAGCCACGGCCAACGCGCGGCCGCGAAGGCAAGCGGCGCCGGCAGCGGCCCGGCGGAAGTGGCG
>NC_057811.1:224163574-224171499 GCF_018294505.1 Triticum aestivum | reverse complement strand
GAGCCCGCGGAGGCCGAGCTCCGGCCGTGGCGGACGGCAGCGCGGGGGCGGCGTTGAGCAGCAGCAGGCGGCGGAGTGATGTGGGCGAGCAATGAGCGCGGTGGTCGCGGGCATCAGCGAGCGGCGGACGGAGCACGACGGTAAGCAGGGGCGCAGCAGCGGGCGTGCCCAGATGCGGGTGGGCGCGCGCGGGGAGTAGGGGAGCAGGGCGCGGCGGATGTGGGGCTGGGCACAGTCAGAATCGATGGTGGGGACCACGTCCGGCGGCGGTGGAGCTACAGACGCGGCTGCGAGTGCTCGAGCTCGAATCCGAGCTCGGGAAAAGGCGGGGAGGTAGGCGGGGCTCACATTGAGGGGAAGATGGGCTCGGGGAGGCCGGGAGGTCGCGGTGGAGTGGAGCCATGGCGGGGCAGAGGCGGCTTCCGCTGAGGGAATCGACGCGGGAGATGGCGCGGCAACGTCTCGGTCCAAGCTAGCAGGCGCAGGCGATGTGGACGACGATGGAGGTCCTCCTGAACATGCACGGGCATCGTGGGGAGGCAAGTGGCCGTGGGATCGAGCCACGCATGTCGACGGCAGCGTCGGGCAAGGGAAGAGGAAGAGGGGAGAGGCGAGAGGGTGAGTGGGGCTAGGGTTCGACAAAGGGGTCGACCACGACGTTGTAGGGTGGCGGGGTGGTCTGGATGGCTGCCACGCGTCAGATCCGCGGCATGGACGCACGGACGGCGTCCAGCGCGCTCCATGAACAGGGAAGACGATGGAGGGGTAAGTTGGGCTGGGCTGGAGTGTTGCGCGGCTGGGCCAAGTGCACAGTGCAGCCAAGCCTTTTCTTTCATTTTTCTTTTTATTTTTTGTTTTTCTTTTAAATTCATCAACCCATTCTGTTTTGCAAATTGTTAGGCCTCAGAAATACTTTTGTAAAATATGGAATGGTGCCACCTAATTACTTTGCATCATCTAGCATTGTCATAAAATGGTTTGGTATTTAATACAAATGCTTGGTAATTTTTATAATTCATAAGGCATTTAAATTATCGCTTTAGCCACTGCTTACTTACTATAGGGCAATTAAATATTTAATAATAATGTGTTTTCTTCACCATATTTACTTATGAATTATTTGGCTCACTCCAAACATTTTAGTTTTAATGTTTGAAAACTTTTGTTGTTTGCCATATTTTCAATTTGAATTTGAATCGGTTTTTGAACTAACGCGAGATTGGCAACAGTAATGGAGGTGACGTGGCATCATTAACAGAGGTTCACTGTAGCTTAATTATCCGGGCGTCACAATTCTCCTCCACTACAAGAAATCTCGTCCCGAGATTTAGGAGACGGAGTAAGAGGGAAAGATCTGGTTACGAATTCTAACGAGTCTTCTTGGTTTTGGTTACTCTTCTCGAAGAGGTCGATCCATTACTTGAGGTCTTCATTTCTCTACCTCAAGTCATCATGACGAAGTCGGCATCCTTTCTTCGGGAACTACATCGTACTTACGAAAGAATAAAGGGTGGGTATATTCCAGGAGAACGGACCTTCAAGGTCAACTATCTGGCAGATAACTCGGGGAATGTGGTAGAAAGTAACCCTCGAATAGATACTTCAGGAAATATCGAGAGTAAAGTAAGAAGGTACCATGAGAAGTTTCCAATGGGCAAGCAATCGTTCGATGGCCTAATCAGAAGGTGAAAGGGGTTCAGAGCAACAAGAATAAGTATTGCGTCCGATACCAGAATTGATGATATCTCGGAAGGTGGCTCGTGAATTACATATGAGGCCACGCACGAGGAATAACTTTGGAAACAGGGGGTGTATAGGAGAGTCAGGTTTCGATCATGTGGAACTGTGGGTTATGGGCCCAGCATGTGGGTTAAAAGCAGGAAGGCGCTAACATTTGCACGGTCAAGATAGCAAAGTATGTCAGAGGATAGCCTGTCAGTTTTGTTGGCAACAACGTTGGTACCAAGGGCGAGGGACGAAGAGAACCATTTTCCTGCTCGTTGAAACGGGGCGGACCAATAGGCAAGGTTCTCGTCCATCGGTGATTACCGGAATGTCATCAACAATAGTAACAGGGTCTTACTGAGAGAGTGGTGCAACAAGGTGCTTCCCTAAGCAGGGAATTATCACTGCTCAGCTAAGTCAGATTACAAGAAACGTTAATCCAAACAATGTAAAGGAAAATGTGATTATCAGATTAAACAGAACAATGGAAAGGAAAATGTGTTAAAACACATATTTCAGGGGTATATCCTTCCCCAGGACAAGCAGAGCATGATATCCATGAGGGGATATAATGTAGAAAACCCTTTAGGAAAGGGGAGAGAAATTTCATGACATTACCCATACAACGGTGTTTGGATAATTGAGCAAGAAACATTTAGCATTGGGCTTCAAATGTTCTTGTTGAAAATCGAAGTACCATAGACATGCTTCGAGATAGCATTGACATGGTCATCATGTAAAGGTCGGACTTTGGATACACAAAGGATCCATCAGAATCAACTTATAGGATAAGTCTTACGATTTTCTCATGGAAGAATGATTAACCTTGCTAAAAAGGAAGCTATAACAATAGGTCCTCCAGCCAGGTGTGCGAGCCATGACATCACCTTACCGGGTTATATAAAGGCAAATGTTATAACTCTTGGATATATGTTCCAACCATCATATCTGACCAAGATTCAGATCTGATTGGTGTCAGGATACCTCAGACTCTGGATGCTTGAAAAGAAAAGGTGCAACACCAATTGATGAATTAACGTTGCAAGATTCTCGGGAAATGGCGTCCAGAAGCAAGGCTCTGAAACAAGGGTTCATCATTAAACCAAGGAGAGGATGATGAGGTGCTGATGGGCTAAGGACAATTCATCGAGATTTCCAAAAGATGGATTTGCACAATTACGTGAACAAGGAGATAACATTCGTCAGATCAAATGATATAATGATGTATGCTCGAGGAAAACATACACAATCAAACATTGGTTGAAATGTGCGCCCGAAATATGGGCATAGGTAGCATGATAAATGTTAGAATGGTGATTCGATAACCAATGGTCTAAGAATGAAATGTCAACAATAACTTCAAAGCAATAGGGTTGCTAGAAGTTTTGAAGTCGCACATCATAGTTCGATTGTCGGTTTTCCGGTTAAAAATAACACAGGGACCAAGGAATGAACGGATATGGCAAAAGGTATCACCTGCATCAAGAATTCTTAAGAGGTGGTGAAATTCTCACGACATTCTTGACATAAAAGATGGTAATACTCCAAGGTAAAGAAGAACAAATGCTGGATAGCAAGGATCTCAAGGTATAACACAAAACACGAACAAGTTTGTGTTGAACGGAAGGCAATCGAGTGGTCGATGATAACACAAATCATCGAGGGCAAGGATGGTATTTCTCATCATGAATTCAATTGATATCCTGGAAGAGCTCAGAATGCTGATGATGATCACGACACATTTGTCGAGAGATTTCATGAAGATGTAATCGATCGGCGATGACATCAAGTGAAAGGAATTATGAAGCAAAAGGTTATTGAAACCATGGGTACGACACAAACTCGAAACCAAGCTTGTTGTTCAAGGCGAAAGGATATGACAAGGAAGAGCGGCGTAAGCTTAACTCATCGTCGAAAATTGTGCTCTGGGAAGAAGGACCGGATAGCACAGTTAAAATTTAACATGGTAATGATATAGCCGATCAGGCTTGGGATGACTTGAAGGATTATTAAACTCGTAAGCAACAAAAATTACTTAGAGTTACTGAATCAGAGTGCGGACTCAATTCACTATTTTGTGTTCTCGAGTGTCTAACAACTCAGAACCCGGGGAAATTGGAATCGGTGAGAAATAATACTTGAAGAACTCATAAGAAGTAATATGGTTCTGTGCTATTATCGAGATAACACGGGGTAATACTCGAAGGTAGATCATAATAGAGGTTGGACGGGTGCATTGATCTGCAGAGGACAAAGTGGTTCAACTTGTCCGAGAAAAGGATCAAAGATGATCAATCATGGTCGGAACCACGGTTGCAAAGGACCAACATAGATACAAGATGAACTTATAACAAGGGGACCATTATTAATACAAGAAGCTTCGATGATAGATTCCACATTGGGTCCATGGGCATGAACACAAAGTTCAAGGTCGACTCCCACTTCTCCAAAGCAGAACCTTACATTCACTTCTCGTTTTGATAATGGCATTAGTGTTGAAAGTTTTACCTGGTGAAATACCAGATGAGTATGACCCGTGAAATCTTTCGGGCTCACATAGATTAAGGAAGGCATAGATTCAACCCATCGGGGCTTCTTAGAACATATACCATGAACTTCAGGAGTAAATAACACAAGCTCAAAAGTAGAGCATGGTTGACAAAAGCAGATGATACAATTTACCAAAGGCATTATGTATCAGGTAAAGAACTCACAAGAATTTTGGTTGTGAAGGAAACTGTCGGATAATAACCCGGCAATGGGTATGGCGGTCCACAACGGGGCTGATGTGAGTACTAGTACTCAATCATAGGAAGAAGGAATGCCAAGGCATCAGATTATAGAAATAACTGACTCAAAGCTTAATGCAAAGGAATTATGATTTACAAATGAAGGGATCAGGAGCAAACACTCTGATTAAGGATGGATAAGTTGAGTAGGCTTAGGGGTAAAATCGACAACAATTTGATTGGTCGAGTCAGCTCATGTTTAAAATGATGTCTGAGCCGGAAGGGTGAATTGTACGATTCGGTTGAGGCTTGCAAGCAACCGCAACATATTGAATCAATGGACTCAAAATGATAATGACAAAGGATGTCAATAAGATTACTAGACTTATGGGATTATCCATAATGCAAGTAAGCAAGAATTTCAAGAGCAAAAGGCTCCTCAGGATTTTCGAAAGATCGAATGGTATTTTGAAGACTTTTGTAAAACACATGAACAACTGGGGATGAGCGGATACTCGACAAGTGCGGATTTATCCGTAGGGGTATTCACGTGACAAAGAACTGCAAGTCGGTAGGCACCAAGTATTCTCGAAACAATATAGAGTATTTCGGGGTATCTGGTAATAAGAAGATCATCGGGGGATGATTATATGAATGACAAATTTACGTGGTCATCCATAGGGGTTTATCGATGGAAGGGAATTGCAAAAGCGATGGCACAAAGTATCGAGGGAACGTCGGAGAGTAACTTCAGAATCTTCTAGTGCATCAAGCGATCATCTGTATCGAGTGACTCTCCGGAAGGAAGTAGTTACGAGAACCTAGAGTTAGAGTTAGTAAAACCATTTAACCCGAGTAGAAGAGAGATAAGAGTCCTAGAGTATAGGTCGAGGAATAAAAGATCCTAATACCACCCAATGGCGACGTGGGCCCGTAAGCCACACAGCCATGTTAGTAAAAGTTTTTCAATGACTAGACTCGACTTCGGCCAAGGAGTTGGAAAGGGGGATTCCTACAGGCAGTCGGCTCTGATACCAACTTGTGACGCCCCCGATTCAATCGTACACTAATCATGCACGTAAATGTGTACAATCAAGATCAAGGACTCACGGGAAGATATCACAACACAACTCTACAACATAAATAAGTCATACAAGCATCATAATACAAGCCAGGGGCCTCGAGGGCTCGAATACAAGTGCTCGATCATAGACGAGTCAGCGAAAGCAACAATATCTGAGTACAGACATAAGTTAAACAAGTTTGCCTTAAGAAGGCTAGCACAAACTGGGATACAGATCGAAAGAGGCACAGGCCTCCTGCCTGGGATCCTCCTAACTACTCCTGGTCGTCGTCAGCGGGCTGCACGTAGTAGTAGGCACCTCCGGTGTTGTAGGAGTCGTCGTCGACGGCGGCGTCTAGCTCCTGGGCTCCGGCATCTGGTTGCGACAACCAGGTAGAAGGGAAAGGGGGGAAAAGAGGGAGAAAGCAACCGTGAGTACTCATCCAAAGTACTCGCAAGCAAGGAGCTACACTACATATGGGTATGTCTAAAGGGCCATATCGGTGGACTGAACTGCGAAATGCCAGAATAAGAGGGGGATAGCTAATCCTGTCGAAGACTACGCTTCAGGCCACCTCCATCTTGCAGCATGTAGAAGAGAGTAGATGGTAAGTTCACCAAGTAGCATCGCATAGCATAAACCTACCCGGTGATCCCCTCCTCGTCGCCCTGTTAGAGAGCGATCACCGGGTTATATCTGGCACTTGGAAGGGTGTGTTTCATGAAGTATCCGGTTCTAGTTGTCATAAGGTCAAGGTACAACTCCGGGTCGTCCTTTTACCGAGGGACACGGCTATTCGAATAGATAAACTTCCCTGCAGGGGTGCACCACATAACCCAACACGCTCGATCCCATTTGGCCGGACACACTTTCCTGGGTCATGCCCGGCCTCGGAAGATCAACACGTCGCAGCCCCACCTAGGCACAACAGAGAGGTCAGCACGCCGGTCTAAATCCTATGGCGCAGGGGTCTGGGCCCATCGCGCATTGCACACCTGCATGTTGCGAACGCGGCCGGAAGCAGACCTAGCCTAGCAGGCGTTCCAGTCCAATCCGGCGCGCGCCGCTCAGTCGCTGACGTCATGAAGGCTTCGGCTGATACCACGACGTCGAGTACCCATAACTGTTCCCGCGTAGTTGGTTAGTGCGTATAGACCAAATGGCCAGACTCAGATCAAATACCAAGATCTCGTTAAGCGTGTTAAGTATCCGCGAACACCAACCAGGGCCAGGCCCACCTCTCTCCTAGGTGGTCTCAACCTGCCCTGTCGCTCCGCCACAAAGTAACAGTCGGGGGCCGTCAGGAACCCAGGCCCACCTCTACCGGGATGGAGCCACCTGTCCTTTCAGCCCCCTCATCAGAATCACTTGCGGGTACTCAACGAGCTGACCCGACTTTAGTCACCACATGTGTCATGTATATAAAGTATATAGTATATACCCGTGATCACCTCTCTAGTGATCACGGCCCGATAGTATAGCATGGCAGACAGACAAGAATGTAGGGCCACTGATGGAACACTAGCATCCTATACTAAGCAGTAGGATAGCAGGTAAGGGTAACAACTGTAGCAACAAATGACAGGCTATGCATCAGAATAGGATTAACCGAAAGCAGTAACATGCTACACTACTCTAATGCAAGTAGTATAGAGAAGGAATAGGCGATATCTGGTGATCAGGGGGGGCTTGCCTGGTTACTCTGGCAAGAGAAGGGTTCGTCGTCGATGTAGTCGTACTCGGTGGCATCAGCGCCGGTCTCGGGGTCTACCGGGGAAGAAGAGGGGGAAGAAACAGTAAATACGGAGCAAACCAAGCATCACAAAACATAACGAGGCAATACGCGGTGCTAGGTATGCCCTAACGCGGTAGGAAGTGATACCGACGAAGGGGGAAACATCCGGGAAAGTATCCCCGGTGTTTCGCATTTTCGGACAGATGAACCGGAGGTGAAATGTTGCAGGTTCGCTATGCTAGGGATGTGTGGCGGGCGAACGGGCTGCGTATCCGGATTCGTCTCGTCGTTCTGAGCAACTTTCATGTACAAAGTATTTTCATCCGAGTTACGGATTATTTTCTACGAATTTCTAAAGTTTTAATAACATTGTGGAATTATCTTTAATCCAAAAATGGAATTATGATGTCAGCCTGACGTCATCACGACGTCAGCAGTCAACAGAGCATTAACTGGTCAAACTGACGAACGGGGCCCACTATCATTGTCACAACAGCTAATCTATCAGTTTAATTGGACTAATTATGTAATTAGGTTAACTTAGCATAGTTAATTACGTTAATTAATTAATTGATTAATTAATCACTTAATGGCAATTTATTTAATTTTTATTTTTAATTAATTTTTTTATTCTTTTTTTCCACGGGCGGGCCCCACATGTCTGTGACTATG
>NC_057811.1:224148712-224163102 GCF_018294505.1 Triticum aestivum | reverse complement strand
TGGGTGAGCAATGAGCGCGGTGGTCGCGGGCATCAGTGAGCGGCGGACGGAGCACGACGGTAAGCAGGGGCGCAGCAGCGGGCGTGCAAAGATGCGGGCGCGCGCGGGGGGAGTAGGGGAACAGGGCGCGGCGGATGTGGGGCTGGGCACAGTCAGTATCGATGGTGGGGACCACGTCCGGCGGCGGTGGAGCTACAGACACGGCTGCGAGTGCTCGAGCTCGAATCCGAGCTCGGGAAAAGGCGGGGAGGTAGGCGGGGCTCACATTGAGGGGAAGACGGGCTCGGGGAGGCCGGGAGGTCGCGGTGGAGTGGAGCCATGGCGGGGAAGAGGCGGCTTCCACCGAGGAAATCGACGCGGGAGATGGCGCGGCAACGTCTCGGTCCAAGCTAGCAGGCGCAGATGATGTGGACGACGATGGAGGTCCTCCTGAACATGCGCGGGCGTCGTGGGGAGGCAAGTGGCCGTGGGATCGAGCGACGCATGTCGACGGCAGCGTCGGGCGAGGGAAGAGGAAGAGGGGAGAGGCGAGAGGGTGAGTGGGGCTAGGGTTCGACAAAGGGGTCGACGACGACCTTGTAGGGTGGCGGGGTGGTTTTTCTTTATAGTTTAATTTTAAAGTTTAACAAAGAATTATTAGATTTTTATAACAAAAAGACAAAATCAAAGTTTAGTGATCAGTAATCGTTCTTGAATTCGAAGATTTTTCTTTGTTTATTTTACTTTCAGACGAATTCCTAATTGGATGGCCGCCATGCGTCAGATCCGCGGCATGGACGCACGGACGGCGTCCAGCGCACTCCGTGAACAGGGAAGACGATGGAGGGGGTAAGTTGGGCTGGGATGGAGTGTTGCGCGGCTGGGCCAAGTGCACAGTGCAGCCAAGCCTTCTCTTTCATTTTTCTTTATAGTTTTTGTTTTTCTTTTAAATTCATCAACCCATTCTGTTTTGCAAATTGTTAGGCCTCAGAAATACTTTTGTAAAATATGGAATGGTGCCATCTAATTACTTTGCATCATCTAGCATTGTCATAAAATGGTTTGGTATTTAATACAAATGCTTGGTAATTTTTATAATTCAGAAGGCATTTAAATTATCGCTTTAGCCACTGCTTACTTACTATAGGGCAATTAAATATTTAATAATAATGTGGTTCCTTCACCATATTTACTTATGAATTATTTGGCTCACTCCGAACATTTTAGTTTTAATGTTTGAAAACTTTTGTTGTTTGCCATATTTTCAATTTGAATTTGAATCGGTTTTTGAACTAACGCGAGATTGCCAACATTAATGGAGGTGACGTGGCATCATTAACAGAGGTTCACTGTAGCTTAATTATCCGGGCGTCACACTGAACCCCGTCAACCTAGACATCCGGCCAGAGGCCCGGACATCCGGCTCTTCGTGAGCCGCCGGACATCCGGGCCCCAGCCCGGACATCCGGCACCTGCCTATGCGCAGAGAACGGGCCAAGGGCCCATGTATCCCCCCTCTCACTTACCCCTTTCGAGGGCTAACACTATATATAGACCCCCACCTCCTCCTAGTTAGGGTTAGCATTGGTTTAGCTCATATGTGAGATAGAGCATTGCTCATCCATACGGATCTGCTCCACGAGAGAGACCGTGGCCCCTCTACGGAGACGATCAATGTTGGATTCAAGACCCCCTTTTGGGTGGCCCCATCAAGACCTCCTCACAGAGAAGAACCGGTTACCTTTGTATCATCCTTTGTTGGATTTGGATCTTGTATCTCCCCTTGTGTTTCGACGATCTAGCATATGTGTGACTATATCTTGTTGGTTTAGTGATTCCTCTTGTGTTTTCCCTCGTTTTCCCCTTGTGTTCTTCGTGTTCTCAGTTGGGATCCGCTCCTTTCGTGAAAGATCGGCCGTCTAGGGTTCCACCCTACATCATCTTGGATCAGAGCAAGGTTGATCACGAATTTGGAGCCCCTACCCCCTTGTTTTCTAGCCTTGTTTTGTTGATTTCGTCCTAAATCCGAAAATTCCCCACCAAAAATAGCCCCCAATTTTTTTTGTGATTTGTTGGTGTGATGAAGTTTTGTTGGATTTGATCCATGGATTTGCTTGGTTTCGAGTGGATCTAGCATTTCCCCAATTTTCCCCACTTTCCATCCACGAAATCTCTCCAATTTTGCCCCCGAAATCATCAATTTCCGCCCCAAAATCGAGTTCCTCGAGTTCATCCTCGGATTTGGAGCCCGGACATCCGGCCCGTAGCCCCAGACATCTGGCTCCCCGGACATCCGGCCCGTGGCCCGGACATCCGTCTCCTGGAGTGCAATTTTGCGCGCGGTTCTGGACATCAGGTCCCGGAAATCCGGCCCGAGCCCCCGATGTCCGGCCCCTGGTACTTCAGCCTTCCTCGTTTCACCGTTTTGTGCATAACTAATCCATCCGGAGTCCGTTTTTGACGTTCTTTAGCTCGTTTTGAAGCTATTGACATCCACCATAACACAAAAATACTACCACCACCATTTGAATCCATCAAATTTTTGGAACTTTGGCATCTTTGCCTAGGGCTTCCACCATATCATCCGCATAACCACCATCGACTTCCAAAACCTAACCCATTTTGTTCCCCATTCCATTAGTGGTTGTTTGAGTTGCGATTTGAGTCTCCTAAGGTGTTTAGGCTACTTAGGAATGATTCCTTCTTTATGAACCACCACCATACACTTCCGCCACCCAACTTAACCCAAGTTCGTTTGTGTTGTGAGTTGTGTCTCCTAAGGTGTTTCGACTACTTAGGGACCGTGCTTCCAACTCCGACACCGTGTATAGTCCACCACCTTACCCTCCACTTCCGCATTACGTACTCCAAACCCCATCATTGCATTTCGGCAATCCCATTGAGTTTCCGCAAAACCACCACCGCATTCCCGCTACCACCATTTGACATTTGACATTTGACATTTGAGATTTTGAGTTCGCGGTTTTTCCGTTTCCTAAGGTGTTTCGGCTACTTAGGGACGAGTCTCCATCATCTTGGTATCTACATCAAGAACACCGCCACTCATCATCGCCTCGGACTGTAACCTCCATATCATCTTGGTATCGTGGTACCCATCCATTGTATATTCCCTTGCAATTGCATTGATACCCTGCCTATCGAGACTAGCCATTTGAGTATTGCTGGCAACGTTACTTGTGCACATTAGTGGTCTACACCTTCCATTGCATATATACCATATCATATTGGTATTTTCATATCATATCATCTCGTGTGTCACAAGTTTGTTCCCGCATATACACAATTGCTATCTTGGTTTGTGCATTTCGCATTGTGGCCATATCCAAAAAAAAGAATAAGCTTTTAAGCAAAGAAAAATAGTGAACAAAGAGCTTGTAAGCAAGTGCCATAGCATCATACCATTGCATAAGATTGTCATATCCTATCATCTTGGATCAAACACCGGGAACCATACATACATATCATACTTGGGATAGAAAGTTTATCCATTTTTCATATCATAGGTTGTGCACAAGTGTCGTATCCGCCTATTGAGCAATCGTGCTAGCGTCTCTCTTGAGTTGTTCAACACGAGCGTTTTCCGTGGATTCCACATTTTGAGCTCATTCCTTGGTTGCACGACCCCATTTATCTATCCGTGTGTGCGTTTCCGTGTGCCATTCATTGTTATTGGTCTACTTGTTTCACTTGCGAATTTGTGAATCTCTTTCAACATTATTGAATCTTGCTAACATTTTGCATCAAATTTTTGTGCCACTATCCTCACCGAGCTCCACCATAAGCCTTACTTGTGTAGGTGTGAGAAACCAACAAGAATTGGTACCAATTGTGCTATTTCCTTGTTACACATTGAGTGATCATTGATCCATGTTCAACATCGGTCAAGGTACATTTGGTATAAGTTCTTATCTTTCTCCCACTCATATTTTCTCGAGTCTTGTGATGGATAGGCAAGGCATTTCATCTCTGGTCTTCGACAACAACGACGGCGTGAACAACTACATCACCAAAGCGTCCATCTTCGATCTACAACGACAAATGCAAGGTGCACAATCAAGATTGCAAGAGCGCATCGACAACCTCACAATCGACATAGGACACTCCGAGCTACGTACAAGAGACTACTTCGACAATAAGCTTTCCGCACAAAAGGAGGAGAATGATGCAAGGATGGAGGAGATTCGGGCTTTGGTCAAGTCTACTTCCCCTTCGTCATCTTCAAGGCGGCGGCGAGCAAGTCGATCATCTTCGGAGCGCCCTAGCGATGCAAGCGCAAGTCATCCACGTCCACATCTCCATGGCGACCACCATCACATTCGTGATCCACATCGTCATAAAGAGCAAGTCACCTCCAAGCAACATGTGCTCGACGACGAACGCCATCGAGCTCAAGTACGACAACGACACCATCAACATGAAGGTGCTCGAGATGTGCCTACCTACAAGTCCCAACAAGCCCTACTTCACGCCAACGCCAAACTTCATGAGCACAAGAGAAGACCGCGAGACGAGCACCACCAAGACGGAGCTACAGCTACCACCACCACTTCGGCATCTTCGCCAAGTGCTATCAAGGCATCTTCGCGTTTGGACGTATGACATCTTCGCCTACTTCCCACGAGTTCGCCTACATCCACATCTTCAACAACGAGGCGACCACCTACAAGCGAGGGCGACACTTCCATCTTCGGAAGCCCCTCAAGGAAGATGGCCGAGCATGGGAATTTCCCTTCGGTCATGGAGACGACCTACGAGGTGCCACATCATATGGGCCTCCGACAACAAGACAGCGACAAGAAGGTCGAGCAAGGACCATCCCCTTCGACCATGACGACGAGCACAAACCTCTTCAACAACATGAAGACGGCGCCCCTATGTGACTCATACTCCTAGTCAAGCTACGAGACCGCACATGAGACCTTATCTTTGGTCTTGGAGGAGAGTGATGATGTGCCATTTTCGGCCTTCGTCCACGGCTACGATTGCGACATGATTGAGCATGGAGACATTTGCACCAACATCTCTCCGACACCCCCATATGAAGAGATGCCCCAATTGCCATGTGAGGAGAGCCACCCCACCATGATTGACATGAGTGACTCCACCATATATGACATTGAGTGCATTTCCTATCAGAGGATGAGTGTGACCACCACTAGCCCCACACTTGAGAGCATGCCACACATCCTATGTAAGGTTGAGAGCCATTTGAGTGACTCCACCAACCATATGAGTGAGAGCATCTTACTGGGAGTGACTGAGCCACAACACTTAGTGAGTGAGGTAGTTGACACGGCACGTGAGACCACTATGATTTCTAACAACTTAACCTCTACTCCGAGTGTGTTTTCTTTGGTGCTAGGTCTCCTACATGACGACATGCCTATCCTTGACGAGTCCATACCTCCAATGGCAAAACCGATGGCCATGCTGGAAGACGATGCATCCCCCACATGGTTCCATCAATATGAAGATGATCACGACTTGGTCTTCGACACCTCACCTACAACACATGAGCGATGCTCCAAAGGTAACATAGGTGATCGTGCTTCTCTTGTCCCACTAGTGGACTATCTTGACATCGATTGCTCCCCTGATGTTGACACACATATTTCCATGCTTCATGCTAGTGCGACTTCTTCATGTCATGACTTACCAATTTATGATGAATATGATGATGAGCATGTTGAGTTGCCTAGTTGTGATGCTATGCTCCATAGGATATCATGTGAAAATTCTGTTGGTCACTTCATGTTTGACAATCCATTGAACTTGTCATATGCTATGAGTGAGATCTCCCATATTGCATCATTTCAATCTCAACATAGTAACTATGCATGCCCCATTAAAATAAATCCCATTTGCACTTATGGCATAGATGATGAGATGATGGTCATTGGCTTTTGTTTTTCATGCGATGATATTGCTATGCTTCCTTTACATGATTTGCGCAATTCATCTACTATGCCATGCCATGATCACATTGTTCCAAATATGCATTGTTTTGGATGTTGTCAATATTCTCCATGTGATGTTTCCACTAATGCTCATGAGGAGACCCCCATAGTTTCCTCATACATATTAGATCTTGATGCATTCCGTACTTTGCATGATTCCCATAATTGCATGCACCATATGCATTCCATGAATAACAATGCTCTACATATTTTTCATGATGCATTACACAATTTGAGTCTCCATTATGCTATACGTAATAACAAACCTCTCATGATGGATGACATGTTTCTATATCACGCATCTCATTTATTTGAGCATTGGCTATTTTGTGCTAACCAACACATGCACATATGCATCATGATGGATGATGTGTACATATACCACGCACACACAATTTTTCCTTTGCCTTTGTTTTGTGTAGGTACTCACGTATACTCGTCCACCTCTCAATCCCAAGAGTTGACGAAACGAGCTCTTAAGAGCAACGATGACTTGGGATCCCGTGGATTATCCTTACCACCGTTCCCTTCGCGCAAGGACCACGCGCATCTCTTCTACTTGGCTCTCACATGGCTATGGACTATATATTACTTGTTACCTTACGCCCATACTATCATGTTCACTTTGCATGATATGCCTATTTCTATGTCTTTGCCATGCAATTGTGACCCTTGTTTGCATCTACCCATGATTCACCATTATGCTACTTCTATGTGTATTTGCATGCTTGGTGGAGATAGTTTTTGCTATTACCATGCTTTCCTTGTGCTACATGCTATTGTTGATTGTTGTGTTGGGAGAGTCATGATGTCCCATTGCTATTTACACATGGCCTCTCGCCAATACATTGATGATATTTTGCTCATGTCTTGCTTTCATGCTTGCGATATGTTATGTGCATTATTCATGACCATTATCTGTACACATGACATGCTTGCCATGATTCCTTCTAGTACGTTGCATCTTCGCACTACTAGCTTGTTTGACTTGATCGCTATGATTGCTTGCTTTGTTGCATCACCCATGTTTCACCCTTACTCGCTTTCTTGGGTTGATGACATATATGCTCATGCCTCTCACATGATATATCTTGATCATTGTCTCTTGTCTCCATTAGTTGCACCTCTCATATGCCATTATAGTGAGTGCACCCATGCCATGCTTATCTATCTTGGAGACTTGGGCATATTACTTGTGAAGCATGCTTGTTTGTTTGAGCCTAATGCCTTTGGTTGTTATCGCATCTTATGCCTCCATACTATGAAATACTCCCTTGTCCTTTCTTATGATAAGAATGATGAGAACACTTGTTGGGTATCTCACCACTCGAATGATAGGTGCTACATTTGCACTAACCTCATTTGTTTTTCCAAGTGTTTGTCATGTTTTTTCGTTTTGAAGGATTCACAAGGCATTTCCATCACGAGACATATTGGGCATGTGAAGGCGTAACGATGTGCAACACCAACATTTTCGAGACACTACTAAAGGTGAACTCATTCCCTTTGAGCCATTCTCAAATACGCATATTTGATGGGTCATTCTTTCATTGTTGTTTCCTTCTTGTTGTCTACATGATACATCTCGTGAATGGAGGAGCAACATTGGAGATGGACCCTATGGACCTTCAAGTTGAGATATGCTCGGACATAGCGGATGCACCACCGGACCAACACTTCTACCACGACATCAAGCTATGATACAACACCACCCATAACAAATTTGCATCTTATGCATGGACTGACTCACATTATGATTGCCTTGTTGCATCTTGTATTTCGATGTCATCCATGATATATGAGCTTGTGCACTTCCTTAGCAAATTTGTTGTGATCTTTCTTGATGGCATATTCATACATCATGATCATATTGCCTACCATCAATTGCATGATAACTTATTCATATTGAGCATCCATTGCCATATTCATGCTATTGATAAACCGTCTCACTATGACATCATTTTGCACCATGGTTGCATTGATCACATTCACAATACATTTGTGTGCACAATGAATGCTTTTGCTCTCATGAATGCTTTACATCTCATTCTATATCATCTTGTTAAGCTTCATGCGCTTTGCCATGAACAATCTTGCCGCACGGACTCATTCTTACATGATGGACACCTTGTGTGCACTAACCATTGTATTTCCAAGTGTCGTTTATGTTTTCTCTTTTCGCATGTGTACCACTCCGGAGACACCTTGGAGTAGATGGATTGCACCATGTCTTCCACTTCGTCCAACTACAAGTCCGTCCACGACAACCGTTTCCATGGTGATGAGGTTTTCGATCCGAGGTTGGATCTTTCCCAAGGGAGGGGAGATGATGCGGAGCATCCTACGATCATCCCCATGTACACTCGAGCCTACGCCATTGGACCTAAGGTGAACTCGCTCCTTTCCGAATCTTCCCTTTCCGCATGTAAGACATGGATGCTACTTCAAGCGCGGACCTTGTGCATACTCAGGTACACCCGAGGAGACCATGGAGAGCCCAAGGACCAAGGCCAAGTGTGCGCGGGACCAAAGGAAGGAGAAGGAAGAAGAGCCAGCTGCTACAGGCCCGGACATCCGGCCCCCGCCCGGACATCCAGACCAGCCCGGACATCCGGCCCGATCCCCGGAAATCCGGAGCCCATCACATAACGCACCCGAAGCTGAACCCCGTCAGCCCGGACATCCGGCACCTGCCTGTGCGCAGAGAACGGGCCAAGTGCCCATGTATCCCCCTCTCACTTACCCCTTCATGGGCTAACACTATATATAGACCCCCACCTCCTCCTAGTTAGGGTTAGAATTGGTTTAGCTCATATGTGAGATAGAGCATTGCTCATCCATACGGATCTGCTCCACAAGAGAGACCGCAGCCCCTCTACCGAGACGATCCCCGTTGGATTCAAGACCCCCTTTTGGGTGGCCCCATCAAGACCTCATCACGGAGAAGAACCCGTTACCTTTTTATCATCCTTTGTTGGATTTGGATCTTGTATCTCCCCTTGTGTTTCGAGGATCTAGCATATGTGTGACTATATCTTGTTGGTTTAGTGATTCCTCTTGTGTTTTCCCTCATTTTCCCCTCGTGTTCTTCGTGTTCTTAGTTGGGATCCGCTCCTTTCGTGAAAGATCGGCCGTCTAGGGTTCCACCCTACATCACTCCTCCTCCTCCCGCAGGAAATCGATGTAGCACGCAAGGTCGTTGACGCACGTGTGGGCCTCCACCTCCGCCTCCCTCCTTCGGGAGGCGGTGGCGGAGCGGGTGATGATCCCGATAGTCGACGGTGGGCTGGCAGCCACGGTGGCCTACGATGGGGTGGCGGCCACGACGGCCACCTCCCGTGTTCGGGCTGCGGTGGCGGAGCAGGTTATGGCCGGTAGTGGGGTGGCGGCCATGACAGCCACCTCCTGCTTCGGGTCGCGGTGGCGGAGCGCGTGATGGCCGGAAGTGGGGTGGCAGCCACGAGGGCCACCTCCCGCCTTTGGGCCGCAGCAGCGGAGCGGGTGATGGCCCTGGCTTATGACGGTTGTGTGGTTGCTTGCTCGAGACAAGTACAAGGTGGTCGGCATCGACCTCCAGACCACCGTCGGTCGTCCCGGCATAGATCAGAAAGTTGTCGTCGCCCAGTTGTGCGTGCGCCATCATGTCATCATCTACCACTACTGCATGGCCACAGAGCCTTGCGACCATTTCAACAGGTTTGACAACAGCACTGACTACAAGTTCGCCGAAACCACCGACGATGTAAAAGTGCTCAGTATTACGGGCTTGGCCTGCAAGAACCTTTTCGAAATCCGTGACCACTACAGGGTCTGGGGCAGCACGAAGAAGGACTCCCTGGTTGAACTCGCCTCGGCCATCATCGACCCCTACTACGGAAAGGTGAAGCAAGATGCCCAGAGAACAAGTCTCGTATCCTGGCACAGGGCCTGGATGCGGCAAATGGATGAACCTCACCTCAGGTTGGCGGCCAAGAGTGTGTACACATGCTACGAGATGCACAGGCAGATCGTTGACATGAGGAAGTGCCTCGTTACCCAAATCGACGAGCCCGGATAGAGCCACAAGCAGAGAAAGTGTCACAAGAAGTAGACGATGATCAGATGATCGTTTATGCTAGTTAATCATGCATGTATTATATAGTTTACTTTATTGGTGTCACTACAGGAATCAGGCACTTTGTCGTCTGCTGGCGGCAACAGGTCCAGCTGAATAAGCTATGGCAAAGGGCACTTTGCAGTCTGCTGGCGGATGGCAAAGATGAAATGGTCTTTGTCGTCCGCCAGCAAACGGCAAAGAGCCTGGATGGCACACGTGGCAGGTTAGGTCCGTTAGGGGGTTAACAACGTGATTTGCCGTCTGCTGGCGGATGGCAAAGTCCTTTGCATCTTTGGCGTCTGCCAGCGGACGGCAAAGTGCCCATATAGGCCAGCCCAGGTTGCCGCCATGTTGCATGCTATGTCGTCTGCTGGCAGACGGCAAAGATGCAAAGGTCTTTGCCGTCCGCCCGCATACGGCAAAACCACCATATATGCCAGCCCAGTGCCCCCGGGTTGCACAGGTAGCTGCCACGTGGCAGCTTTGCCATCTGCTGGCTGATGGCAAAGCTCTTTGCCGTCTGCCAGCAAACAGCAAAGAGCATGTACAGCCCCTGTTTTTTCTTAGATTCATTCAGTTTCACAGAATTTCATAGATATATATATAACAAGTTTCCAGCAACATATATGTAACAAGTTTCCAACAACATATATATAACAAGTTTGCAACAAGATATATATAACAAGTTTCCAACAACATATCCAACATAAAATTGTTCCATCCATACATACATATCCAACCAACAAGTTTGCAACAAGTTTCCAAAAACATAAGAGAAGCACAAGGAGAAGAGTAGACTCCATGAACGCTAGCTCCTCATCTAAAGCAAATCTGCAAATTAGGAAAGATGAAAGTTAGAAGAAGAAGAAGACTAGCTAGAAGGAAAAGAAGAAAAAGAAGAAGAAAAAGAAGAAGAAGAAGAAGAAGAAAATGAAGAAAAAGAAGAAGAAGAATTTATATTCTCTTTCTTAGTCTCCTCTCCTCTTCTTTATCTTCTTCTTCTTCTAACTGAGGTAGAAAAAAAATGCCATTTTGTAGCTAAGCTAGGTAAAAGTGCTAAGTGTGTTGGTCATTTTAGAGCTAAGCTAGGTAAATAGGTCATTTTGGAGCTAACCTAGGTAAAATGGATCATATTGGAGCTAACCTAGGTAAACTTGGTCATTTTGGAGCAAACCTAGCTAATTATGCCATTTTTTAGTTAACTAAGCATATTATGCCATTTTGACATAAGTAAGCTAATTATAAGTCTTTATTGAGCTAACCCGGGTAACTAAGCATATTAGAGCAAATTTAGCATTTTAGAGCTACCTTAGGTCATTTTGGAGCTAACTTGGGTAAAATTGATCATTTTGGAGCTAATTAGGCTTATTATGTCATTTTTGAGGAAAATAAGCTAACTATATGACATATATGATGTTACCAAGATTGTTATGCCATTTCAACCCTAAGTAAGCTAATTATGCCATTTTTTACATATGTAAGCTAAGTGTATGTCATTATTGAGCAAACCTAGGTAACTAAGCATATTATAGATAACTTAGCATATTAGAGCTAACTTAGGTCATTTCGTAGGAAACAAAGCTAAGTATAGATCATTTTGGTGCTAAGTAAGCTAATTATGTCATTTTGGAGGAAGATTAGCTAAGTCTAGGTCATTATGGTAAGCATTTTGGAGGAAATAAAGCTAAGTCTAGGTCTTTATGCATTTGGTAAGCAAAACACTAGAGAAAACATACCGTCATCACGGAGGTGAAGGACCGGTCAGGTTTGCGCCAGTGCCAGACGGAGAAGGACCGGTTGGAGTCGGGGTTGCGCCAGTGCGAGATGGAGAAGGATCGGTCGATGCTTGCCGGGAGGCATGCTGCACCAAAGATCATTTGCAATGTCTCCTTAGCATGATGCAATTGAAATGTGAATACTAGTAACTAATGACCATTCAAATGAAACTCACCGTGTCCGCTATAGCAATCTGGGGCATCGGCGGAGGGGTCTGACAGTTTTTCTCGCACACGGACTGCACATTTTGTTTTCATGAGTCAGTCATATTAGTTAGTAATGAAACGAACATTTCGTGCATGATTTGCCTAATATACAGGAGAAACTTACCACGAGGAGCTCGTATAGGGCCCGGTGAGACGCGTCGTTCTAGTTCCTGTCCGCCTCCAACAAACTAGCCATCCTCTCCTCCGGCTCGATCTCCCTCTGCTTGGCCTGCCTGTTTGCCTCCGCCAGAAGCTCCTAGGCCCTAGCCTCGATGGCGAGCTCCATTGGCCGTGGTCGAGGTGGTATCTCAGGAAGAGACCTCGCCTGGTGCTTCTTGATCTCCGGGAGACTTCTAGGACAAGTATCACTCTATCCCCAATGCCTACCCAGCCATGTTTCCTCCCCTCACCAGATAGCATCACGAGCTCTGGATCAAAAGTACTTTGGCTCGGGTTGAAGTCATCCCCTTTCGTCGCCTTCCCAAAGTCTCTGTACCTCACAAGCTTGTTGTGGGAGGAGATGTTGGTGAAGCTCTCTGGATGATCGAGGTCATCCTTAGAGAATGCCTTGGCCTTCTTGAACGGGGAAGTATGGGCCATGGCATAGAGGTCGTACAGTGGTCGCACGTCCTTCTTGTTGTGCTTCGCCTAAAAGAGAGGAACAACATGTTAGTTCAGCGCTACGCCTACGACTGAAATCAAGGAAACTAAGTACAAAGCCTTAAGAATAGGTAATTACCTTCATGTACTTCTCCTTACTCAGATACTTGGCATGGCACTTCTTCATGGCCCTCCTAATGTTAGTCGAGGCGTAGTAGTCTCGTACAGCCTGCACCCTAGCCTCGTGGCGTAAGTTCTGAAGTAGGAGCTTACACTCGGCTTCGAGAACCCTAGCCGCCTCCTCCTCGTGTTACTCACTACACCTGTAGAAGGTATGCAATCGAACAAGACAACACTTATTAGTACAATCACTAGGTACTATTGATTTTTAATTCTGTAAGGAGAAATTACACAAAACCGCCGCCTCACAATGTCGGCCACCGTCTCGCACAAGACACCGTCGACCCTATCCTCCGGCGGGTCTGGGGTAGCCACGTACAGCTCCTAGCTCAGTGCTAGCTGCGGAACCTGACCCTCACCGGGCAACGTGACCCACCCTGGGAAGTGCGCCGACAAAGCACACCAATGACCTAGTTGGGCCTGCGGACACCAGGGCCGTATTTCCAACCCCTGCAGTATGACAAGGCCAACACATTAGATATTAATTTGAAGAAACATGAAGGACAAAGGTTAAAAAGAGTAAATGCACTTACTTCTCCCCGTTAGGCTCAATCAACCACCTCTGATCGCGGGTCGCCGGCATGGCCGGGAGCTTCGTACCACCATGCTAGTAGACCTTCTTGCCCTGCTCAACCAGCTCACCCTCACTAAAACTATCGTCAGACCAGGTCTCCTCGCCATCAGCATGGCCACTAGTCTCCAGAGTCACGTGGGACGAAGACTCTGGGACCGGAGTCTCGTGGGACGAAGACTCTGGGGCCCGAGTCTCGTGGGACGAAGGCTTGGCGACCCGAGGCTCGTGGACCGGAGTCCAAGACAGGTCCAAGTCTGACGGCTCCACCTGAGACGGAGCACCCCGGTGGTCCGGCGACTTGGCTGGGGGTGGCGGCGAGGAAGGCGCAGCAGCCTTCCTACCTCTCTCGCCACCACGTCCACCTCTAGCTGCACCCCTCTTCGTCTTCCCCTGACCTCTCCTAGCCGAAGAAGAAGCGCCCGTCGGTGTGTGCATGTTGTCTACTAGCGCACTCCGAAGGGGCTAGGGTGGAATAACAGCACCCCTCCCAGCACGCGCCAAGGAAGGCGGCTCAGAGCGCTCTCCACCCGCTCCCACCATCTGTCAACACCTGCAATGACAAAGAGTAAACGAAATTAGTACAACATAAAAAATTGAATACCTGACATGAATAATATGTATATAATTTAAGTGTATCATCATCATGAACATAATAAAAAATTGAATACCTAATAACATGAACTAATTAATATATATTCCCCTCGATCCTCGACCCCTCGACCTAGCTAGCACTAACCTAAACCACCCACTAACCTAAACTTCTTCTTTCTTTCTTTCTTTCTATCTTTCTTTCTCCTCCTCCTCCTTCTTCTTCTTCTTCTTCTTCTTCTTCTTCTTCTTCTTCTTCTTCTTCTCCTTCTTCTTCTTCTCCTTCTTCTTCTTCTCCTTCTTCTTCTTCTGCTCTTTCTTCTTCTCCTCCTTCTTCTTCTACTCCTTCTTCTCCTCCTCCTTCTTCTCCTCCTCCTCCTTCTTCTCCTCCTCCTTCTTCTCCTCCTCCTTCT
>NC_057811.1:224146001-224147883 GCF_018294505.1 Triticum aestivum | reverse complement strand
GCTCGGGCACGAGGACGGCGCGGTGAGGGGAGAGAGACAGAGGGGAGAGAAAGAGGATGGCGTGGGTGCGGGCGCTGACGTTTTTTGTTAGGTCAAATCTCTTTGCCGTCTGCTAGCAGACACCAAAGGGCCTAGGTAGTGGGGTGGGGCCGGGGGGAACGACCGTTAGGTGGGCCACTTTCTTTGCCGTCCGCTAGTGGACGGCAAAGAAAGTGGCCATTAAGTTCTTCTTGTTAGTGGGCCACCCACCCTCTTTGCCGTCCGCTAGCTGACGGGAAAGATTCTATGCCATCTGCTAGCGGACAGTAAAGAGGTGGCTGACGGCAAACACCCTCTTTGTTGTTTGCTCTTTCTTTGTCGTCAGCTTTCTGCAAGCTGATGGCGATGACCTTCTTTGCCGTCAGCTAGTGGACGACAAAGAGCTGGGTGATGGCAAAGATCCTGATTCCAATAGTGTGTGTGGAAATGTCATGTGTGTAGTAGCCACTATGTAATTATGCATGTAATAGTTTACTTTGGTGTGTGCAAATGCCATGGTTGTAGTAGCCACCTATGTAAGTGAATGTTTAATTTGGTTATGCAACCATGTCCTTATATATATATACATAGGGTCTATTATGATAACACCCCTTAAGAGTCTTATTCTAATAACACGGCTTATTCTGATAACAAAAAAAAACCACACGAGTGCCCCGAACCGAACTGCACGGTGAAAAAACCTACCACCTACCCCACTAGTGCACAAGGCCAACACATTAGATATTAATTTGAAGAAACATGAAGGACAAAGGTTAAAAAGAGTAAATGCACTTACTTCTCCCCGTTAGGCTCAATCAACCACCTCTGATCGCGGGTCGCCGGCACGGCCGGGAGCTTCGTACCACCGTGCTAGTAGACCTTCTTGCCCTGCTCAACCAGCTCACCCTCACTAAAACTATCGTCAGACCAGGTCTCCTCGCCATCAGCATGGCCACTAGTCTCCAGAGTCATGTGGGACGAAGACTCTGGGACCGGAGTCTCGTGGGACGAAGACTCTGGGGCCCGAGTCTCGTGGGACGAAGGCTTTGCGACCCGAGGCTCGTGGACCGGAGTCCAAGACAGGTCCAAGTCTGACGGCTCCACCTGAGACGGAGCACCCCGGTGGTCCGGAGACTTGGCTGGGGGTGGCGGCGAGGAAGGCGCAGCAGCCTTCCTACCTCTCTCGCCACCACGTCCACCTCTAGCTGCACCCCTCTTCGTCTTCCCCTGACCTCTCCTGGCCGAAGAAGAAGCGCCCGTCGGTGTGTGCATGTTGTCTACTAGCGCACTCCGAAGGGGCTGGGGTGGAATAACAGCACCCCTCCCAGCACGCGCCAAGGAAGGCGGCTCAGAGCGCTCTCCACCCGCTCCCACCATCTGTCAACACCTGCAATGACAAAGAGTAAACGAAATCAGTACAACATAAAAAATTGAATACCTGACATGAATAATATGTATATAATTTAAGTGTATCATCATCATGAACATAATAAAAAATTGAATACCTAATAACATGAACTAATTAATATATATTCCCCTCGATCCTCGACCCCTCGACCTAGCTAGCACTAACCTAAACCACCCACTAACCTAAACTTCTTCTTTCTTTCTTTCTTTCTATCTTTCTTTCTCCTCCTCCTCCTCCTCCTCCTCCTTCTTCTTCTTCTTCTTCTTCTTCTCCTTATTCTTCTTCTCCTTCTTCTTCTTCTCCTTCTTCTTCTTCTGCTTCTTCTTCTTCTCCTTCTTCTTCTTCTCCTTCTTCTTCTACTCCTTCTTCTCCTCCTCCTTCTCCTCCTCCTCCTCCTTCTTCTCCTCCTCCTTCTGCTCCTCCTCCTTCTTCTCCTTCTCCTTCTTCTGCTTCTCC
>NC_057811.1:224143608-224145536 GCF_018294505.1 Triticum aestivum | reverse complement strand
AGTGCGGTGGGGGTCGGGGGTGGCGTGGGCGGTGGGGGTCGGAGGCGGGGGCGGCTCGGGCAGGCGGGGTGATGGGGGTCGAAGGCGGGGGCGGCTCGGGCACGAGGACGGCGCGGTGAGGGGAGAGAGACAGAGGGGAGAGAAAGAGGATGGCGTGGGTGCGGGCGCTGACCTTTTTTGTTAGGTCAAATCTCTTTGCCGTCTGCTAGCAGACAGCAAAGGGCCTAGGTAGTGGGGTGGGGCCGGGGGGGAACGACCGTTAGGTGGGCCACTTTCTTTGCCGTCCGCTAGTGGACGGCAAAGAAAGTGGCCATTAAGTTCTGCTTGTTAGTGGGCCACCCACCCTCTTTGCCGTCCGCTAGCTGACGGGAAAGATTCTATGCCATCTGCTAGCGGACAGTAAAGAGGTGGCTGACGGCAAACACCCTCTTTGTTGTTTGCTCTTTCTTTGTCGTCAGCTTTCTGCAAGCTGATGGCGATGACCTTCTTTGCCGTCAGCTAGTGGACGACAAAGAGCTGGGTGACGGCAAAGATCCTGATTCCAATAGTGTGTGTGGAAATGTCATGTGTGTAGTAGCCACTATGTAATTATGCATGTAATAGTTTACTTTGGTGTGTGCAAATGCCATGGTTGTAGTAGCCACCTATGTAAGTGATTGTTTAATTTGGTTATGCAACCATGTCCTTATATATATATACATAGGGTCTATTATGATAACACCCCTTAAGACTCTTATTCTAATAACACGGCTTATTCTGATAACAAAAAAAAACCACACGAGTGCCCCGAACCAAACTGCATGGTGAAAAAACCTACCACCTACCCCACTAGTGCACAAGGCCAACACATTAGATATTAATTTGAAGAAACATGAAGGACAAAGGTTAAAAAGAGTAAATGCACTTACTTCTCCCCGTTAGGCTCAATCAACCACCTCTGATCGCGGGTCGCCGGCACGGCCGAGAGCTTCGTACCACCGTGCTAGTAGACCTTCTTGCCCTGCTCAACCAGCTCACCCTCACTAAAACTATCGTCAGACCAGGTCTCCTCGCCATCAGCATGGCCACTAGTCTCCAGAGTCATGTGGGACGAAGACTCTGGGACCGGTGTCTCGTGGGACGAAGACTCTGGGGCCCGAGTCTCGTGGGACGAAGGCTTGGCGACCCGAGGCTCGTGGACCGGAGTCCAAGACAGGTCCAAGTCTGACGGCTCCACCTGAGACGGAGCACCCCGGTGGTCCGGAGACTTGGCTGGGGGTGGCGGCGAGGAAGGCGCAGCAGCCTTCCTACCTCTCTCGCCACCACGTCCACCTCTAGCTGCACCCCTCTTCGTCTTCCCCTGACCTCTCCTGGCCGAAGAAGAAGCGCCCGTCGGTGTGTGAATGTTGTCTACTAGCGCACTCCGAAGGGGCTGGGGTGGAATAACAGCACCCCTCCCAGCACGCGCCAAGGAAGGCGGCTCAGAGCGCTCTCCACCCGCTCCCACCATCTGTCAACACCTGCAATGACAAAGAGTAAACGAAATTAGTACAACATAAAAAATTGAATACCTGACATGAATAATATGTATATAATTTAAGTGTATCATCATCATGAACATAATAAAAAATTGAATACCTAATAACATGAACTAATTAATATATATTCCCCTCGATCCTCGACCCCTCGACCTAGCTAGCACTAACCTAAACCACCCACTAACCTAAACTTCTTCTTTCTTTCTTTCTTTCTATCTTTCTTTCTCCTCCTCCTCCTTCTTCTTCTTCTCCTTCTTCTTCTTCTTCTCCTTCTTCTTCTTCTCCTTCTTCTTCTGCTTCTTCTTCTCCTTCTTCTTCTTCTCCTTCTTCTTCTACTCCTTCTTCTCCTCCTCCTTCTTCTCCTCCTCCTCCTTCTTCTCCTCCTCCTTCTTCTTCTTCTCCTTCTTCTTC
>NC_057811.1:224141324-224142762 GCF_018294505.1 Triticum aestivum | reverse complement strand
GTGCGGTGGGGGTCGGAGGCGGGGGCGGCTCGGGCAGGCGGGGGCGATGGGGGTCGAAGGCGGGGGCGGCTCGGGCACGAGGACGGCGCGGTGAGGGGAGAGAGACAGAGGGGAGAGAAAGAGGATGGCGTGGGTGCGGGCGCTGACCTTTTTTGTTAGGTCAAATCTCTTTGCCGTCTACTAGCAGACAGCAAAGGGCCTAGGTAGTGGGGTGGGGCCGGGGGGAACGACCGTTAGGTGGGCCACTTTCTTTGCCGTCCGCTAGTGGACGGAAAAGAAAGTGGCCATTAAGTTCTTCTATTTAGTGGGCCACCCACCCTCTTTGCCGTCCGCTAGCTGACGGGAAAGATTCTATGCCATCTGCTAGCGGACAGTAAAGAGGTGGCTGACGGCAAACACCCTCTTTGTTTTTTGCTCTTTCTTTGTCGTCAGCTTTCTGCAAGCTGATGGCGATGACCTTCTTTGCCGTCAGCTAGTGGACGACAAAAGAGCTGGGTGACGGCAAAGATCCTGATTCCAATAGTGTGTGTGGAAATGTCATGTGTGTAGTAGCCACTATGTAATTATGCATGTAATAGTTTACTTTGGTGTGTGCAAATGCCATGGTTGTAGTAGCCACCTATGTAAGTGAATGTTTAATTTGGTTATGCAACCATGTCCTTATATATATATACATAGGGTCTATTATGATAACACCCCTTAAGAGTCTTATTCAAATAACACGGCTTATTCTGATAACAAAAAAAAACCACACGAGTGCCCCGAACCGAACTGCACGGTGAAAAAACCTACCACCTACCCCACTAGTGCACAAGGCCAACACATTAGATATTAATTTGAAGAAACATGAAGGACAAAGGTTAAAAAGAGTAAATGCACTTACTTCTCCCCGTTAGGCTCAATCAACCACCTCTGATCGCGGGTCGCCGGCACGGCCGGGAGCTTCGTACCACCGTGCTAGTAGACCTTCTTGCCCTGCTCAACCAGCTCACCCTCACTAAAATTATCGTCAGACCAGGTCTCCTCGCCATCAGCATGGCCACTAGTCTCCAGAGTCATGTGGGACGAAGACTCTGGGACCGGAGTCTCGTGGGACGAAGACTCTGGGGCCCGAGTCTCGTGGGACGAAGGCTTTGCGACCCGAGGCTCGTGGACCGGAGTCCAAGACAGGTCCAAGTCTGACGGCTCCACCTGAGACGGAGCACCCCGGTGGTCCGGAGACTTGGCTGGGGGTGGCGGCGAGGAAGGCGCAGCAGCCTTCCTACCTCTCTCGCCACCACGTCCACCTCTAGCTGCACCCCTCTTCGTCTTCCCCTGACCTCTCCTGGCCGAAGAAGAAGCGCCCGTCGGTGTGTGCATGTTGTCTACTAGCGCACTCCGAAGGGGCTGGGGTGGAATAACAGCACCCCTCCCAGCACGCGCCAAGGAAGGCGGCTCA
>NC_057811.1:224138415-224140260 GCF_018294505.1 Triticum aestivum | reverse complement strand
AGGACGGCGCGGTGAGGGGAGAGAGACAGAGGGGAGAGAAAGAGGATGGCGTGGGTGCGGGTGCTGACCTTTTTTGTTAGGTCAAATCTCTTTGCCGTCTGCTAGCAGACACCAAAGGGCCTAGGTAGTGGGGTGGGACCGGGGGGAACGACCGTTAGGTGGGCCACTTTCTTTGCCGTCCGCTAGTGGACGGCAAAGAAAGTGGCCATTAAGTTCTTCTTGTTAGTGGGCCACCCACCCTCTTTGCCGTCCGCTAGCTGACGGGAAAGATTCTATGCCATCTGCTAGCGGACAGTAAAGAGGTGGCTGACGGCAAACACCCTCTTTGTTGTTTGCTCTTTCTTTGTCGTCAGCTTTCTGCAAGCTGATGGCGATGACCTTCTTTGCCGTCAGCTAGTGGACGACAAAGAGCTGGGTGATGGCAAAGATCCTGATTCCAATAGTGTGTGTGGAAATGTCATGTGTGTAGTAGCCACTATGTAATTATGCATGTAACAGTTTACTTTGGTGTGTGCAAATGCCATGGTTGTAGTAGCCACCTATGTAAGTGAATGTTTAATTTGGTTATGCAACCATGTCCTTATATATATATATATACATAGGGTCTATTATGATAACACCCCTTAAGAGTCTTATTCTAATAACACGGCTTATTCTGATAACAAAAAAAAACCACACGAGTGCCCCGAACCAAACTGCACGGTGAAAAAACCTACCACCTACCCCACTAGTGCACAAGGCCAACACATTAGATATTAATTTGAAGAAACATGAAGGACAAAGGTTAAAAAGAGTAAATGCACTTACTTCTCCCCGTTAGGCTCAATCAACCACCTCTGATCGCGGGTCGCCGGCACGGCCGGGAGCTTCGTACCACCGTGCTAGTAGACCTTCTTGCCCTGCTCAACCAGCTCACCCTCACTAAAACTATCGTCAGACCAGGTCTCCTCGCCATCAGCATGGCCACTAGTCTCCAGAGTCATGTGGGACGAAGACTCTGGGACCGGTATCTCGTGGGACGAAGACTCTGGGGCCCGAGTCTCGTGGGACGAAGGCTTGGCGACCCGAGGCTCGTGGACCGGAGTCCAAGACAGGTCCAAGTCTGACGGCTCCACCTGAGACGGAGCACCCCGGTGGTCCGGAGACTTGGCTGGGGGTGGCGGCGAGGAAGGCGCAGCAGCCTTCCTACCTCTCTCGCCACCACGTCCACCTCTAGCTGCACCCCTCTTCGTCTTCCCCTGACCTCTCCTGGCCGAAGAAGAAGCGCCCGTCGGTGTGTGCATGTTGTCTACTAGCGCACTCCGAAGGGGCTGGGGTGGAATAACAGCACCCCTCCCAGCACGCGCCAAGGAAGGCGGCTCAGAGCGCTCTCCACCCGCTCCCACCATCTGTCAACACCTGCAATGACAAAGAGTAAACGAAATTAGTACAACATAAAAAATTAAATACCTGACATGAATAATATGTATATAATTTAAGTGTATCATCATCATGAACATAATAAAAAATTGAATACCTAATAACATGAACTAATTAATATATATTCCCCTCGATCCTCGACCCCTCGACCTAGCTAGCACTAACCTAAACCACCCACTAACCTAAACTTCTTCTTTCTTTCTTTCTTTCTTTCTATCTTTCTTTCTCCTCCTCCTCCTTCTTCTTCTTCTCCTTCTCCTTCTTCTCCTTCTTCTTCTTCTCCTTCTTCTTCTGCTTCTTCTTCTCCTTCTTCTGCTTCTCCTTCTTCTTCTACTCCTTCTTCTCCTCCTCCTTCTTCTCCTCCTCCTCCTTCTTCTCCTCCTCCTTCTTCTCCTCCTTCTTCTTCTCCTTCTTCTTCTTCTTCTT
>NC_057811.1:224135551-224137443 GCF_018294505.1 Triticum aestivum | reverse complement strand
GCGGGGGCGATGGGGGTCGAAGGCGGGGGCGGCTCGGGCACGAGGACGGCGCGGTGAGGGGAGAGAGACAGAGGGGAGAGAAAGAGGATGGCGTGGGTGCGGGCGCTGACCTTTTTTGTTAGGTCAAATCTCTTTGCCGTCTGCTAGCAGACAGCAAAGGGCCTAGGTAGTGGGGTGGGGCCGGGGGGAACGACCGTTAGGTGGGCCACTTTCTTTGCCGTCCGCTAGTGGACGGAAAAGAAAGTGGCCATTAAGTTCTTCTTGTTAGTGGGCCACCCACCCTCTTTGCCGTCCGCTAGCTGACGGGAAAGATTCTATGCCATCTGCTAGCGGACAGTAAAGAGGTGGCTGACGGCAAACACCCTCTTTGTTTTTTGCTCTTTCTTTGTCGTCAGCTTTCTGCAAGCTGATGGCGATGACCTTCTTTGCCGTCAGCTAGTGGACGACAAAGAGCTGGGTGACGGCAAAGATCCTGATTCCAATAGTGTTGTGGAAATGTCATGTGTGTAGTAGCCACTATGTAATTATGCATGTAATAGTTTACTTTGGTGTGTGCAAATGCCATGGTTGTAGTAGCCACCTATGTAAGTGATTGTTTAATTTGGTTATGCAACCATGTCCTTATATATATATACATAGGGTCTATTATGATAACACCCCTTAAGAGTCTTATTCTAATAACACGGCTTATTCTGATAACAAAAAAAAACCACACGAGTGCCCCGAACCAAACTGCACGGTGAAAAAACCTACCACCTACCCCACTAGTGCACAAGGCCAACACATTAGATATTAATTTGAAGAAACATGAAGGACAAAGGTTAAAAAGAGTAAATGCACTTACTTCTCCCCGTTAGGCTCAATCAACCACCTCTGATCGCGGGTCGCCGGCACGGCCGGGAGCTTCGTACCACCGTGCTAGTAGACCTTCTTGCCCTGCTCAACCAGCTCACCCTCACTAAAACTATCGTCAGACCAGGTCTCCTCGCCATCAGCATGGCCACTAGTCTCCAGAGTCACGTGGGACGAAGACTCTGGGACCGGAGTCTCGTGGGACGAAGACTCTGGGGCCCGAGTCTCGTGGGACGAAGGCTTGGTGACCCGAGGCTCGTGGACCAGAGTCCAAGACAAGTCCAAGTCTGACGGCTCCACCTGAGACGGAGCACCCCGGTGGTCCAAAGACTTGGCTGGGGGTGGCGGCGAGGAAGGCGCAGTAGCCTTCCTACCTCTCTCGCCACCACGTCCACCTCTAGCTGCACCCCTCTTCGTCTTCCCCTGACCTCTCCTGGCCGAAGAAGAAGCGCCCGTCGGTGTGTGCATGTTGTCTACTAGCGCACTCCGAAGGGGCTGGGGTGGAATAACAGCACCCCTCCCAGCACGCGCCAAGGAAGGCGGCTAAGAGCGCTGTCCACCCGCTCCCACCATCTGTCAACACCTGCAATGACAAAGAATAAACGAAATTAGTACAACATAAAAAATTGAATACCTGACATGAATAATATGTATATAATTTAAGTGTATCATCATCATGAACATAATAAAAAATTGAATACCTAATAACATGAACTAATTAATATATATTCCCCTCGATCCTCGACCCCTCGACCTAGCTAGCACTAACCTAAACCACCCACTAACCTAAACTTCTTCTTTCTTTCTTTCTTTCTTTCTTTCTTTCTTTCTTTCTCCTTCTTCTTCTTCTTCTTCTTCTTCTTCTTCTCCTTCTTCTTCTTCTCCTTCTTCTTCTTCTCCTTCTTCTTCTTCTTCTTCTTCTTCTTCTTCTTCTTCTTCTTCTTCTTCTTCTTCTTCTTCTTCTTCTTCTTCTTCTTCTTCTTCTTCTTCTTCTTCTTCTTCTCCTTCTTCTTCTCCTCCTTCTTCTCCTCCTCCTTCTT
>NC_057811.1:224101780-224135178 GCF_018294505.1 Triticum aestivum | reverse complement strand
GGGGTCGGAGGCGGGGGCGGCTCGGGCAGGCGGGGGCGATCGGGGTCGAAGGCGGGGGTGGCTCGGGCACGAGGACGGCGCGGTGAGGGGAGAGAGACAGAGGGGAGAGAAAGAGGATGGCGTGGGTGCGGGCGCTGACCTTTTTTGTTAGGTCAAATCTCTTTGCCGTCTGCTAGCAGACAGCAAAGGGCCTAGGTAGTGGGGTGGGGCCGGGGGGAACGACCGTTAGGTGGGCCACTTTCTTTGCCGTCCGCTAGTGGACGGCAAAGAAAGTGGCCATTAAGTTCTTCTTGTTAGTGGTCCACCCACCCTCTTTGCCGTCCGCTAGCTGACGGGAAAGATTCTATGCCATCTGCTAGCGGACAGTAAAGAGGTGGCTGACGGCAAACACCCTCTTTGTCGTTTGCTCTTTCTTTGTCGTCAGCTTTCTGCAAGCTGATGGCGATGACCTTCTTTGCCGTCAGCTAGTGGACGACAAAGAGCTAGGTGACGGCAAAGATCCTGATTCCAATAGTGTGTGTGGAAATGTCATGTGTGTAGTAGCCACTATGTAATTATGCATGTAATAGTTTACTTTGGTGTGTGCAAATGCCATGGTTGTAGTAGCCACCTATGTAAGTGAATGTTTAATTTGGTTATGCAACCATGTCCTTATATATATATATACACAGGGTCTATTATGATAACACCCCTTAAGAGTCTTATTCTAATAACACGGCTTATTCTGATAACAAAAAAAAACCACACGAGTGCCCCGAACCGAACTGCACGGTGAAAAAACCTACCACCTAGCCCACTAGTGCACAACACGACCCACCCCCACGCTCACACACAACCCACCTCCCCTCCCACCTTCTTCCTCCCGTGGTTGCCACAGCCCCGCACCGCCCTGCCTTCCTCTACGCGCCGCCACGCCGACCACCCAGCCCAGCCTCGATCCGCCGAGCCACCTCCGCCACCTCCCCCTTGCCCTGATGCCGCCGCTGCCGCCGCCCGGGCCCCGCCCCACCCCGGAGGCCCTTGAATTTCCGCACCAACCACCGTCATCCCCGGCATCCCTCGTCGCCGGACCGGCCGCCCCCAGCCTCCCTCGCCGCCAAATCGGGCAGCCCCCGGCCTCCGTTGCCGCCGGATTGGACCGTCCCCGGCATCCCTCTCGCCGGATCGGGCTGCCCCCGGCCTCTGTTTGTCGTCCTCCTCGGCAGCTGGATCCATCTTCCCCGCTGCCTACCGAGGTCACCGTGGCCCTCTCCTCCCCAGAGCCGGCAAGCCCTCCATGCCTCTCTCCTCCTTGCGCCCCGCCGCGACCGGCCAGCGACCATCCTCCCCTCGTTGGCGCACCGCGGTGGTCGTCGCGCCCCCAGGGCACCTCCCAGCGCGAGGAGGCACCAGATCCAGGCCGCGGTGGCCCCCCACCGACGAATCCAAAGCCACGGCGGCCCCCTCACAACGCCGCGCTGCCAGATCCGGTGCCCCATGTTGCCCCTCCGCCTACCAGGAGCGGTTTCCCCCTCCATGCGATGGCTACCACGGGGTGGCTGGCGGTCTCCCATGTGCCTTCTCCCTCGCCGGCGGCCACGACTAGTGGTGCACTCTGGTGGTCACTGAAGTGCGCGGGCATGTCGGCTGCCGTTCTCTGTGCTCCTCTTTTGAAATTTCCGTGTCACTATAATCAGGGAGTTCACTCCTAGGTAGAGCAGATTAGCCCATAGACCAGTGCAGTTCGCTCCTATCCATTACCCCTCTCCATGGACGGAAGCAGCACACATCGACGCCCCGTGCTCACCGTTCTCCCTTTGCAGCTCACTTCGGTGCTCTCTGCAGTTTGTGGCATGCTCGGATGCAGTGCAGCAGGCAACTGAATGGTTTGTAGCTCACTCTGGCGCTCTCTGCAGTTTGTGGCGTGCTCGGATGCAGTGCAGCAGACAACTGAATGGTTTGTAGCTCACTCTGGCGCTCTCTGCAGTTTGTGGCGTGCTCGGATGCAGTGCAGCAGGCACATGCGTGCAGTCCACCAGCGTGGCCGGAGTGTTCCTTCTGTTCTTCCAATTTTTGTTTTCCGCAGTTCGGAGGCAAAGACGTTGCAGTGCAGCCCGCGGGACGACAGACGCAAAATTTTGCAATCCGTTGCGGGCGTCTGCTACCACGATTCACTTCTTTATATTGTATAGACAAAACTTATTGGAAATCATTGCAGTTCGTTGTGGGGTCCCGGTGGTTCTCTTTTAAAAAAACAACAATGTTTGCATATTTGAAGTGGTTTGGTAGTTTGCTAGTTAAAAAGCGATGTGACGCAGCTCACTGTGAATTGCTAAGTGGACCACTTAGTAAGAATATAAATTTTGATGCAACTCATTAACATTGATGATGTAGTCGAGGTAAATTTCAAAGAAGTTTAAAAAAGACAAAACCACACTGCCTTAGAAGTTTCACTTTTCCCCTTAGACTCTGTCGCAAACCACTTTTCCACTTCATGTGGTTCACTTGCACTCATCTCCGCGGTCCACTCAGATTCATAAAAAAAGTTAGAAGAAAAAGGCAACAAAAACTCGCCTATGGTGAAACTCTGTGGTCCACCGTCGAATGGCTGTGTGTGTGGCTGTTTAAAAATAATGAAAAGATATAGAGTATATGTTTTGAAGCTCACTTTGTTCTCCCACGTGGTTCACTATAATAAAACTCCTCCATTGTTCACTATATCAAATGCAACGCTGCAGTGCGTTTGGCCCTCCGATGTGGTTCACTTTTGAGAGTGATGGTGTTCACTTGTGCCCAACATGAAAATGCGAAAAAATTAGCGAAACAACAATAGTAATGCGGTTTACTTCGATATATGTCGTGGTTCACTTGCCCCGTCTCTGCGGTCCACTCGTACACAAAAAAATTGAAAAAAAGACAACAAAAACTCGTTTGACAAAATGTACGTCCGACAACAGAAATCATGAAGTTCACTTGACTCTCTGATGCAGTGCGATTTTCAACTAAAGCAGTGCGGTTTTCTGTCGGATGAAGTCCACTCGTCGATTTGGGTGTCGCGAAAAACAGAGTGTTCCGCATTTCGCTAATTTTAAAACTGCTATTAAACCGTAAGGAGTTAGAGAGGGTGTTCTACATGAAAAAGTTTTGTCTCGTCGATATCTTTCCAATGGCATATCATTTGAATCATTTCGACAAGTGGTTTGTAAAAAAATCGCGAAAAACGACCGCTGCCACTCGTCGTCCACCGAACCATTTTCAAAATTAACTTAAAACCATTCCTACATATGAAAGTTGCGCCTTGTCCATAGCTTTCCAACGATGTATTACACGCCTCATTTTGACAAACGGTTCTAAAACTAGAGCGAAAACAGTACCGAAAATTGCAAAAATTTCAAAAAAACATAATTCCGCGATTTAGTAAATTTGAAACTGCTTTGAAACCGCAACGAATTAGAGAAAATAATACATATGAAAAAGATGCGCCTCGATGATATCTTTCCAACGGCGTATCATTTGCCTTATTCCGATGAGAGGTTTAGAACAAATCATAAAAATACGCTCGCTGCCACTCGTCATCCGCCGCACCATTTTTGAAACTGCTCTTAAACCGAGAGGAATCTCGAAAAGTGTTCAACATGGAGAAGTTGCGCCTAATCAATAGCTTTTCAAAGGTATATTATATGCCTCGTTCCGATAAACAATTAAAAATTAGATTGAAAACAGTACCGGAAAAACACTGCATGCAGTTTTTTTCGACACGAAGTTCACTCGTGTGAGTACTGCAGCACACTTGGTTCAAACAATGGCGTGCACTTGCATTGAGCGTGCAGTGCGGAAGTGTTATCAGAATAACTATTCTGATAATATTATCAGAATAAACCGGCTGTATATATATATATATGTTGTTGTTGTTGTTGTTGTTCTATATGCAATCCCATCGCACAACACACACGTCTTATTAGAAGCAATCGTGTGTATTATTATCAGTCTTCGCACACATTTCTGATTACAGATCTGTTTGCCGCGTATCACACACATCTTGTTATATTGAACCGTTTCTGTTCTTTTGTCTCAACACAAACAGTTCATCCGAGTGAACCGCATGCTGTATATTGCACACACCTTGATCTGGCTGGCCGTTTCTTTTGTGTTGCCTAATCACAAACAGTTCACCCGAGTGAACCGTATGTTGTATATCGCACACACCTTCATCTGGCTGCCCGTTTCTTTTGTTCCTCCTCATCGCAAACAGTTAATTGAACTGAACCATATGCCCTGCATCACACACACAACTAAAATCTGAACCGTGTTTGATGCATCCGTCATCGCAAATGTTTTGCACCTTTTTTGATGGTTTTTTTACACCATCGTTTGCGATTATTGCATCGCACACAGTTTCGCTGAAGGGTCTCTGATCGTAGTGTCGCGTTAGCAGCATCCTACAATAGTGAGCTACTGGTCTTCTCCCTCTTCATGTAAACCTTGTAAAATAAGAGAGAAAAGGCATAAGTATTGTACCTAAATAGGTAATAACAGCCCATAATGCAATAAATATCAACATAAAAGCATGATGCAAAATGGACGTATCAATTCCCCCAAGCTTAGACCTCGCTTGTCCTCAAGCGAAAGCCGATATCGAAAAATATGTCCACATGTTTAGAGATAGAGGTGTTGATAAGATAAAATACAGACATGAGGGCATCATGATTATCTTTAGGACAGCAACATATATTGTCATATAATTTCTTATGCTAAAGTACCAATTCGTTCACAAGGTAAAGTATGAATCAGAAACTTCATTGAAAACTAACAAACTATGATCTCAGTCATTGAAGCAATTGCAATTTATCATAACATCGGAAAGGGTCAATTCAAGAGCTTTTCAGCAAGTCCACATACTCAACTATCATTTAGTCTTTCACAATTGATAACACTCACGCGATACTTATTGGTTCAAAGTTTCAATCAGACACAGAGAAAGATAGGGGCTTATAGTTTCGCTTCCCAACCTTTTACCTCAAGGGTAATATCAAAAATAATAATTTATGATAACCTACATCCGAGTGGATATATATATATATATATATATATATATATATATATATATATGGATCTCTCCAACACATAGTGCTTGCAAAAGGAAAGAGTATAAAAAGAAAAGGTGATCATCACCATGACTCTTGTAAGGGTAGAAGATAAAAGTAAAAGATAGGCCCTTCGCAGAGGGAAGCAGAGGTTATCATGCGCTTTTATGGTTGGATGTACAAAATCTTGATGCAAAAGAATGTCGCTTTATATTGCCGCTTGTGATAAAGAACTTTATTATGCAGTCCGTCGCTTTTATTTCTTACATATCACAAGTTCGTATAAAGCTTATTTTCTTCACACCAATAGATCTATTTAGAGAGCATTTTTTATTACTTGCACTAATGACAACTTACTTGAAGGATCTTACTCAATCCATAGGTAGGTATCACTATTGGAATCAGGATCTTTGCCGTCTGCTAGCTGAAGGCAAAGAAGGTCTTTGCCATCCGCTTACAGAAAGCTGACGGCAAAGAAAGAGCGGACGGCAAAGAAAGAGCGGACGACAAAGAGGGTGTTTGCCGTCAGCCTACTGTTTGCTGTCTGCTAGCCGACGGCCACTTTCTTTGCCGCCTGCTAGCGGACAACAAAGATTCTTTGCTATCAGCCAACAGACGGCAAAAAAAGTGGCCGTTTTAACGACCGTTTCCCACCGGCCCCACTCCACTAGATAGGCTCTTTGCCGTCTGCTACCAAATGGCAAAGACCTTTGACCTAACTAAAAAGGGGCCTGCGCCCGCGACCCACCCCTCTCTCTCTCTCTCTCTCTCTCTCTCTCCCGGCCCTCACCTCACCCACGCCTCCGCCCCCGGGGCCGAGCCGCCCCCGACCCCCACCGCCACCGCCGCCCCGCCCCCGCCGCCCCTGAGTCTCGCCATCCCGCGCCGCCACCCCGCCGCCTCCTCCATCACCGCCGGAGCAAAGGTGAACTTTTTTTGTTTTTTCTATTGTTATTTGTTGTTTAGGTTTTGGTGTTATTAATAGGTTTAGGTTAATGGTAGGATTAGGTTAGTGCTAGGTTTAGGTTTAGATAATTAGAAGAAGAAAGTTGAAAAAAGAAGAATAACTAGAAGAAGAGGAAAAAAGAAAAAATGAAGATGGTCGTGGATCGCCTGTCGCCGAGGGGGTAGATGGTTTAGCCAGTGGGTCCCGCCGGTCCCGACGCCGTCGCCCATGCCGAGAATCCCCTGGTCCAAGTGCTGACCCGTCGACCCTGTGTCGCCATACGAGAGGGCGCCCGGGGACGAGCGGGTTAGGGGGTTCCTCGACGTCGATGGAACCCTAAATAGCAAGTATAGTCAGTGCGAGATACATGTGGCCGTCGGTGTCAATTTGAGCATCCATGAGCATGCATAAAATTTCAATTTTCATCAATTTCAAACCAAGCTTGGCTGACACTGTCATACTTAAGAGGTTTACACTAACAAGCTTAAACCTGACATACTAAACATTGACATGTTCAGATTAACATGCTTAACATTGCCACTTGATTTCTTAACATCTTCACTCGTTCTTCTCCTTATTCTCCTTCATCATCCTGATGCGCTCAAAGTGGCGAATGCCGACGCGGATGTACTCCTCTACCACAATTGGCATTGTCCTGTCGCCCAGCAGTGGGATCGCCGACGCCACCACCATCGCGAGGTCATCGTTAGGCACCACCATCGCGAGGTCGTCGTCAGGCACCACAATCGGGAGGTCGTCGTCAGCCACCATAGCAGGGTCAGCGTCAGGAACCACAATCGCGAGGTCGTCGTCAGCCACCACCATAGCAGGGTCGTCATCGGCCACCACCATAGCAAGTTCGTCGTGAGCCAGAATAGGTTGCACCTCCCCGCTCTACTCCTCTTCTTCCCCGCTCTGCTCCTCGTCATCCCCGCTCTGCTCCTCTTCTTGCCCACTCTGCTCCTCGTCATCCCCACTGCTGCTCCCATTGCCTGGCCAAATGCAACAAAGTGTGAACATGGTGTTGTCTCATGCTGGTAGAGGAAGCCAAAAGGACAGGAAGAAGAGAGGCAGAGAGCTTACTGGCATCGTCGTCGTGCTGGTAGTACATGCGGCACATGGTGTTGTCGAACATCTTCACGGTGAACATGGCGTCGTTGTTGTAGCGGAAGACAAGGAAGTGACCGAGCTGCAGCTCATGGGCGCGGGCGAATTGCTCCCAGCCGGGCCCTAGGTACATGTGGCCTTCGCCGTCGAACACCACCAACACATCCCACAGCCTGCGACACCCGCTGCCGGCCTCCTGCAGCTTCACTTTGTGGGGCTCACGGCCGGCGAGCATCTTCCCAAACTTGTCAGGCAGCCTCTGCAGCGAGGGTCAAGCAGTGGTTAATTGTGCCAATCAAACACTAGACAGCAGAGTGATGATAAAGAGATGGGTGAAGGGGATATATTGTCTTGAATATACCTGCCTACTGCAAGATTTCTCAATTACGATCTCGAAGAACTCGAAACCTTCCAAGCCAGCCATCTCACTTCTCTGAAAAGCAGCATTGTAATTAAACAACAAGTTACCATAAACATGACTGGACATAGTTGGAACAGAACCAAGTTTATGATGGCAAAAGTGAGAAAAAAAGTAATGCACTTGTGGATATTTATGATGGGAAAGTGAGAAAAAAGCAATGCACTTGTGAACACTTGGAATATTACTACTCTATCTTTGTCAAGGCCTCAATTTGGAATACTACTACTCTATCTACAATGGACCATATCCGCCCATGTGCCCATGTCTAATATAAATGGCAAACACAGCTAGAACCATATCTACTATAAATGGACCATATCTGCCCATGTGCCCATGTCTACTATAAATGGCAAATACAGCTAGAACCATATCTACTATAAATGGACCATATCTGCCCATGTGCTACATTTTGTTAGAACCGTATCTCTAAGGCCTGCACTTAAGAACTGAAGAACTGAAGAACTGAATCTAAAACTGAAAATGTTGAAAAACAGAGCATAGTAATCTAAAAATAGGAATTTGTGGTGCACTTAAGAACTGAAGAACTCAATCTAGTATTCGAATTTTAAACCCAACACTTAAGAACTGAACCCTAGATTCTCAAACCATCTCAGGGAATTCCAATCTATTGGATACCTACTACTAACACAATTTAAACACACCTACCCAATATAGTCATGTACAAAACTGAACAGCTTTTGACCACATAAATTGCAGATATATGAGATTAACAAGGCTATTTTTGCATTATGTGGACACAATATCACGAGAAATGCAAATTAGAACAAACAAGGATAACATACACCTGACCAAGTGTTAACTGATCTGTGCAGTACTACTACTGCTACGAAGTAGTACACCTGACCAACATGCTTCTAGCTGATACAATTGGGCATGAGTTCATTACAAAATAAAAACAATAGTTTGCATCACTATGATTATCATTACAGATTTACTACTCACAGGTGGTTTGTTGTGCGTAATTAGTCAGAACTAAGAACACTTAATCAAAGAACAAGGAAGGAGCTGGACAAGAGGGTGGGGGAACGGACCTGGGGGGAGGGACTGCTTGAGCTTGTTGGCCTTGTCGGTGTTGTGGACACAGAGGGTGTAGAGGTACCTAGAGCAGTGCACCTTGAACTTGACGGCGTCCTTGGTCCTCTTGATCTCGTGGATCTACTTCGGCTACAATGGAACCCTAATCAGCATGCGCCACGGAACCCTAATCTAATCAATGGATTCACACCCTAATCTAATCGATAGGAGAGGAATAGGAAGGAGTTGGTGGATTCATACCTTAGGAGAGAGGAAGGAGTCGGCGGCGTTGGGAGAGGAAGGAGTCGACGGCGGAGAGGAGGAGTGGGTCGAGTGGAGACTGGAGAGGAGGAGCGGGTCGGGTGGAGAGGAGGAGTGGGGAAAAGAGTTGGTCCACTTGTCAGTGAGTTCTGTGTTTGGTACATTGAAAAGGGTTGGCATAGAGTACAAAACCAACAGCCTCTTCCTAGCCCAGTGGTAGAAACATAGTGAAATAAGCGCCAGGTCGTGGGTTCGAGCCCCCGCTCGGGCATATTTTTTGGCCGCGTGCATATTTTTTGGTAGCTTGGGTAGAGTAGCAAAATGGCCCACTTGTCAGCGAGTGGGTCGAGTGGCCCACTTGTCAGCGAGGTGTGTGTTTGATACTTGAGTAGTTTGATGATTTTAAAAGAGATGGCATAGAGGAGAAGACCAGTAGCCTCTTCCTAGCCCACTGGTAGAAACACAGTGAAATGAGCGCACAGTCATGGGTTCGAGTCCCCGCTCACGCATATTTTTTTTGCTCACAGTCAAATGGAGTCGCACGTGGGATCAGACGGGCTGTCTGATGGAGCACGCCCATGTTCAGTTGAAGCAAAATTCAGTTAAAGCAACATCTTCAGTTCTGACCAAAATAGCTCTGAAAACTACATGATCAAACCCAAAACTGAATTTTGGTGATCAAATCAACATCTTCAGTTCAAAAAAACTTAAGGATCACATCATTTTACAATCTTTTACATCACAACCAAAACTACATGATCACCAAAACTACTCAGTTCAAAAAAACAGCATTTTACACCACAACATCTTCAGTTCAAAAAACAGCTCAAAAAACAACATCTTCAGTTCACCAAAACTACATCACCACTACCAGAGCAGCATTTTGCATCTTCAGTTCACCAAAACAACATCTTCATTTTGCATTGTATCTTCCATCACCAAAACTTCATGATCACCAAAACTACATCATTTTGCATTGTATCTTCAACCATCATCTGCCTCTCCATCACTACACAGTCTCATGCATTTTGGTACCTAGACAATTGTAGTACAAAAACTACATCAGGATCACATCAACAACTACTACCAAGGAGAGAAAATAGCATTAGCTCACCAAGGAGACAAAATTTACTTTCTCTACTCATCGTCGTCGATACGAAAACAAGGAACTCTATGCCCACTCCTGTTTTCCTCATCATCACTACAATATTGCAGCATAGTATGATCAGTCATGTTTTCCTCATCCTCGCTCTCATGTCCATCCGCTACCACCTTTCTTCTTTTCTTGATGCCTTCAACTATTGTAGCATCAACGAGCACACGTTCCCGGTCCCTTCGCACTCTGCTTTGCACCGGGACTTCCATGGAGTCATCATCAGCTTGCAACGAAACTTCCGTAGACTCATCATCCTGGTATGTTAGTCCACCACCACCGTGGCCCTTTTCCACTTCAGTTTCAGTCACACTCCACCAGTTTCTGTGCTCGAAGTTTTGCACAACTCGCCATTTTCTGTGCAAAAGAGTGTCTGGCAGATAAAACACCATTGTTGCTTGTGTTGTTAGAATAAAGGGATCACTCTTATACCAGCACCTTGTAGTGTTGATGCTTTTGAAGTGGCCATCATATTTGACAAAAGAGTCTCTCTTCTTCTTGCTACCAAGCTTAAACCAGTCACAGCCAAATAAGACAACCGAGCGATGGATGCCTCCACTGGAGTTGTACTACAACTCTACGATGCTTCTCAACTGACCATAGAAGTCAATGATCTCACGATCATGTGACCCCTTAGTGACGATTACACTATTCTGTGTCTTCCTTTTTTCCTCACGGTGAACGGTGTGGTACCGGACACCGTCAGCAATGCATGCTGAATACACTCTCACTCGCTTATCTGGTAAGCATGCCAAAGCAAATAGATCATCACTGACCTTCTTCTCCTCATGCAACTTACCAATCTGCACAAATAAACCATTTAGCTAACAATGGTATTTAACAGTTGGTGAATAACACAGAAAACATCAAACATGTGGCTAAAGATCTCACATGATTCTTAAACCACTTAGCAAACCCCTTGGCAACCCTTTTATCAACATGGATCTTGCTTTCTTCCTGATTTAACTCTTCCTTGCATTTCCTGCAATGCAAACAAAACATGTGAATTAAAACATTAGGCTGGTGCCAACCAAGCAAAAAAATATATAATGAGTGCACAAGACATAACGTACTCGATATATGGTAGAACCTCGGCGCAATTGCTGAGCACATACCAAACCATCTTCTCATACTCATCACCAGCCTCCAAGTATTGTGAGGCTCCAAGAAAGTTCACACCATGGTTGAAATCAGAGACATCACCACTTTGCGAATCAGACCGCTCTCTATTTCTGCCCAGCCGGTTCCATCTTGTTTCCACATCGCCAAAGTATCTAGAGCAAAAAGTCAAGCACTCGTCAACGACATATGCTTCAGCAATAGAACCTTCATGTCTTGCCGTGTTTCGCACATAACGCTTACAAGTAAGGAGCCTTCTTTCCATTAGGTACATCCAACCGTATTGCACAGGGCCTCTAAGCATTGCCTCTTTTGGTAAGTGAACCGCCAAATGGACCATCATGGTGAAGAAAGCTGGAGGGAAAATCTTCTCGAGCTTGCAAAGAATAATTGGGATTTCTTTTTCAAGTCTTTCCAGGACAGTTAACTTGAGTGTTTTGCAGCACAGTTCTCTAAAGAAATTTCCCAGCTCAGCAACCGCATCATATATATCCTTGTCCATGATTCCTCGGTGGCCTGCCGGTAAAATCCTTTGGAGGAGGATGTGACAATCATGGGTTTTCAGTACTGAAATCTTGAATCCATCAGAAGTAACACACTTTGCTAGGGTAGCAGCATAACCATTTGGAAATTTCACTGCTCTTAGGAATTCACAGAATGCAAGCTTTTGTTCTTTACTCATTGTATACCATGCTCATGGCATTTCAAATGAATCTTCATCTTCATTGTGCTGTAGATGCAAATCTTCTCTTATGCCCATGTCCTCCAAATCAAGCCTAGAACTAGACGTGTCCTTTGTCTTCCCTTCAATGTTCAGAAACGTCCCTAGCAGATTCTCGCATATGTTCTTCTCAATGTGCATTACATCGAGATTATGCCTTAATTTCAGATCAGCCCAGTATGGCAGGTCCCACAAACAAGACCTCCAGTCCCAACATTGACCTTCCTCACGCTTTCTTTTCTTCACAAGCTTTCCTGGTCTCACATCTTTCACCTTTTCAAGTTGCTGCTCCAGCTCTTCTTTAGTGAATTCAGCTGGCTTGTCACGGGTTTCATTCTCACCATTAAAATCTTTGCTTCTTCGCCAGCGATGGTTTCGGGGGAGAAAGCGGCGGTGCCCAATATAGCAGATCTTGCTCCTTATTCTCTTTGAGCAAGGGTCTTTGTCACAATGGACACAGGCCTTATAACCCGCTGTGATCTTCCCAGACAGAGTGTGCAAAGCCGGGAAATCATGGATGGACCATATGATCGCAGCACGTAGATTGAACTTTTCTTCCGGACTCAAGGCATCGTATGTAGGTACACCAGTCCAGAGCTGGAGCAGTACTTCTACGAGGGGCTCCATAAAGACATCAAAATCCTTTCCTGGAGACTCTGGACCCGGGATAAGCAATGACATCATGAAGTTGGACTAATCCATGCATGCCCATGGTGGCAGGTTGTATGGCACCACAAAAACTGGCCACATGCTATAAGACGTGCTGATGTTCCCAAACGGATTAAACCCATCTGTGGCAATGCCAAGTTTTATGTTCCTTGGTTCTGCAACAAATCTACATGTATACTGTCAAACTCTTTCCATGCCTCTCCGTCTGCTAGATGGCTCAGCTCATTGTCCACAGGTTGCCGCTTCAGCTTGTGCCATTGTACCTCCAGCGATGATTTCTTCGAGATAAACATCCGCTGTAGCCTTGGTATCAACGGAAAGTGCCTCAGTACCTTCTCCGGTATTGACTTCTTCCCATCAGCATCTTTCCACCTAGAGGCATTGCATTGTGGACAGTTGTCATGCTTTGCTAAATCCTTCCGAAACAAGACACAGTTATTTGGGCACACATGTATTGAGACATAACCTAACCCCAACCTGCGGATTATGCTCAATGCTTCATCATAAGATCTGGGAACACAGCTATCAGGGAATTGCAAGCTCAAAAGGCGGAGTATTGCGTTGAATGCAGCATTGCTAATCTGGTAGAAAGACTTGATGTGGAGTAACTTCACGGCGAAGGTAAATCTTGAAAATTTACCCCTTCATGAGTTGCGTGCTTCGCCTCCTCTAACACCTCAGCAAACAACGACTTCTGTCCATCAGCACGATCTTCAGCATCGTACAAATCCTTCAATAGGTCAGGAATCCTATCATCTTCATGCCCATCCTCTTCCTCCAAACCAACATTTTCTCGCAAAACCTTTTCCATGAAATCAATGCCAGCATCACCACCACCCATCATATGAGGGGCCTGTGTATCAGCTTCAAAATGTTGAGGTTGTCCGTCTAAAGGTTCTCCATGATATATCCATCTATTATATGTGTTGGACATCCCATTAAGAAGCAGATGATCTTCCACTCTTCCTTGAGCCATTCTTGAACGGTTGAGGCATTCGCAGCATGGGCAAAGAATGTGAGCATCATTAGCAAAATTTGCCCGAACAAATGCCATGAAATTATCAACTCCTTTCATATGTTCTTTCGAAAACTTTCTAACTCCTTTTCTAATCCCACTTCTGTCCATCTGCCAAATACAAAAAATTGTTGCAACTTAGGAAATCAATCTAAGTGCATCAACATTAATTAATGAAAATGGATGCTCAGTAATGGCACCCAACTTTATATGCTAACTTCCTAACCACAACATTTAGCTATTTCCAATTTCTCACTACTTTAGTCCAGTTCACATGGTTTACTGATTTCACATGGGAGAAAAGAAAAGCTAACAAAAACCTGCTGGTTCACAAAAAACAAAGGTGGTTTACAAAGAACTATTGTGGTTAAACCACCAACAATGACAAAATATGCTGCCACAAAGAACTATTGTGATTAAACCACCAACAATAACAGCATTGCAAAGTTAAATGACTCCCTTCATATTTTCCAAGTTTACATCAAATCTACATCAACCCCAGGATCCTGTTTCAGCGAAAGACCAACTTGGTGGACAAAATAAATCAGCGTTCAATATTTACTCATGGCATGAATAAGTCAAATGGATCAGGATCCTATTTACTCAGCATTCATTATTTACTCATGGACAAAATAAATCAGGAATTTAGAAGGATCCTGTTTTAGGGAAAGACCAATAGCAATTTCATCACCGCAATTTACTCATGGACAAAATAGAACAGAGAGCTCTGTTCTATTGATTGCTGACAACATAATTCACCGCTAACAATTGACTGAATTCCAAAAGTATTCTTAACAATTTCATCAACAACAATTCTCCTAATAGTTTCATCAACAGAAATTCTCTTCACAATTTCTACCCAATTCATCAATGCCATTTCCAAGAGATTTTTCCAATCTTACAACAAACCTACATCAAAAATCAGTGTGTGTGTGTGTGGAGATTCTACTAACAAATCTACATCAAATCAATGACATAAACAGAGAGGAGAGGGGTGCATACGTGGGCGAGGTCTGCTTACGGCGGCGACGAGTCCCGCATGCTCGGCGGCGGCGAGTCCCCCATGCGTGGGCGAGGTCACCGTTCTTGTAGTGGGCGAGGCGAGCGGCGAGGTCGCCGTTCCTGTCATGGTCGAGGTTGTTGGGGAACATAGTAATTTCAAAAAAAATCCTACGCACACACAGGATCATGGTGATGCATAGAAATGAGAGGGGAGAGTGTGTTCACGTACCCTCGTAGGCCGAAAGCGGAAGCGTTATGACAACGCGGTTGATGTAGTCGTACATCTTCACAATCCGACCGATCCAAGTACCGAACATACGGCACCTCCGAGTTCAGCACACGTTCAGCTCGATGACGTCCCGCGAACTCCGATCCAGCAGAGCTTCACGGGAGAGTTCCATCAGCACGACGCCGTGGTGACGGTGATGATGATGCTACCAACGCAGGGCTTCGCCTAAGCACCGCTACGATATGATCGAGGTGGAATATGGTGGAGGGGGGCACCGCACATGGCTAAGAGATCAAGAGATCAATTGTTGTCTCTAGAGGTGCCCCCTGCCCCCGTATATAAAGGATCAGGGGGAGGAGGCCGGCGGCCAGGAGGAGGGCGCGCCAGGGAGGAGTCGTACTCCCACCGGGAGTAGGAGTCCCTCTTTTCCTTGTTGGAGTAGGAGGGGAAAGGAAGGGAAGGAGAGAGGGGGAAGGAAAGGGGGCGGCGCCCCCCTCCTTGTCCAATTTGGACTAGAGGGGGAGGGGTGCGCGTCCAGCCCTAGCCACCCCTCCTCTTCTCCACTAAGGCCCATCTTGGCCCATTAAACTCCCCGGGGGGTTCCGGTAACCCCCCCCCCGGTACTCCGGTATATGTCTGAAACTCCCCGAAACCATTCCGGTGTCCGAACATAGTCATCCAATATATCGATCTTTATGTCTCGACCATTTCGAGACTCCTCGTCATGTTCGTGATCACATCCGGGACTCCGAACTACCTTCGGTACATCAAAACACAAAAACTCATAATACAATCGTCACCGAAACTTTAAGCGTGCGGACCCTACGGGTTCGAGAACTATGTAGACATGACCGAGACATGTCTCCGGTTAATAACCAATAGCGGAACCTGGATGCTCATATTGGCTCCTACATATTCTACGAAGATCTGTATCGGTCAAACCGCATAACAACATACGTTATTCCCTTTGTCATCGGTATGTTACTTGCCCGAGATTCGATCGTTGGTATCTCAATACCTAGTTCAATCTCGTTACCGGCAAGTCTCTTTACTCGTTCTGTAATACATCATCCCGCAACTAACTCATTAGTTACAATGCTTGCAAGGCTTATAGTGATGTGCATTACCGAGTGGGCCCAGAGATACCTCTCCGACAATCGGAGTGACAAATCCTAATCTCGAAATACGCCAACCCAACAAGTACCTTCAGAGACACCTATAGAGAACCTTTATAATCACCCAGTTCCAGTAAACGGGAGTTGCATAATCTCATAGTCATAGGAACATGTATAAGTCATGAAGAAAGCAATAGCAACATACTAAACGATCAAGTGCTAAGCTAACGGAATGGGTCAAGTCAATCACATCATTCTCCTAATGATGTGATCCCGTTAATCAAATGACAACGCATGTCTATGGCTAGGAAACATAAACATCTTTGATTAACGAGCTAGACAAGTAGAGTCATACTAGTGACACTCTGTTTGTCTATGTATTCACACATGTATCATGTTTCCGGTTAATACAATTCTAGCATGAATAATAAACATTTATCATGATATAAGGAAATAAATAATAACTTTATTATTGCCTCTAGGGCATATTTCCTTCAGAGGCGAGCGGCCCCTGCACCACCACCAGCGGTCACCGCCCCTGCCCTCGCCCCTGCTGGTCGCTTCGCCCCCACGCCCATGCCCCTACCTCGCCTCCAGGCCATGGGCGAGGTCACCTGCGGCGAGGTCGTGGGCAAGGCGAGCGGCTCCTGCTGGTCGCTTCGACCGCCGGCCCCGCCCTCGTCCGCTGCCCCTGCCGGTTGCCTCCACCCGCCGCCCGCCTCCCGCCGGCGCTGCCCTCGTCCGCCGTCCCCTGCTGGTTGCTTCCGCACGCCGCCCGCCGCCACCTGGTCGGAAGACCTAGAAAAACGCTAAGTGTTGCTCTGTTCGATGCCACCTGGTCGGAAGGTCCCACTTGTCACTGATACGAGAGAGCCGTGGTTTCAGATAATGTATAGTTAAATTCCCATATATGAGCAATAGTCCCTCTCTAGCTCAGTGGTAGCAAGCGAGCTAAGCCAGCGCCAGGTCATGGGTTCGAGTCCCAGCGGGCGCATCTTTTTTGGGCGAATTAAGCGCTCGGCACCGCCTGTCAAATGGGTCCCGCCTGTCAGTGTGTGCCCCATCTGTCTGTTGAATATTAACATTTAAGCAAAAATGACACCTAGACAGTGACACATAAGCGAGGTTGCTAAGGTGGCTGCTTAATCATCCTAATGCATTCAAAATTAAGTGTAGTGACCATTTTATATTGGTCGTTATCAGCTAGGCATGAGGCAGTGGGCAGTGCTGCCCGCTTTACGACCATTTCCTCTAATGAAATTATGACCTTCCTGACCTAAATGGTCGTTATGGTTAAGGGTTTGGAGGCCCCCGAACAACTTTTGACCAATTGGTTTAAAATGGTCATAAATTTTTGACCAATTCTTCCAGGGTCACTGACAGAAGGTCATAAGTTGACATATTTCTTGTAGTGTGGCTCGGATGCCACTGTTGGGGAATGTAGTATTTCAAAAAAAATCCTACGATCACGCAAGATCTATCTAGGAGAAGCATAGCAACGAGCGGGGAAAGTGTGCCCATGTACCCTCGTAGACCGAAAGCGGAAGCGTTTAGTAACGCGGTTGATGTAGTCGAACGTCTTCACGATCCAACTGATCCAAGTACCAAATGTACGGCACCTCCGTGTTCAGTACACGTTCAGCACGATGACGTCCCTCGAGCTCTTGATCCAGTTGAGGACGAGGGAGAGTTCCGTCAACACGACGGCGTGGCGACGGTCATGATGAAGTTACCGGCGCAGGGCTTCGCCTAAGCACTAGGACGATATGACCGAGGTGTTAACTGTGGAGGGGGGCGCCGCACGCGGCTAGGAACAATTGATGTGTGTTCTAGGGGTGCCCTCCCCACGTATATAAAGGAGGGAGAGGGAGGGAGGCAGCCTAGGGCGCGCCCAGGTAGGAGGAATCCTACTTGGGCCCCTAGTCCAATTCGGCTCCCCCTTTACCATATTTGTACAAGGGGGAAAGGAAGGAGGGGGAGGGGAAGGAAGTAGGAGTCCTACTTCATACTTTCCTTTTCCTCCTCTCCTTTCCCTTTCTCCCCATGTGGCTGGCCCTATAGGGGGCGCACCAGCCCCTTGTGGGCTAGTGTGTTCCCTTACTTGGCTCATTAAGCCCATATCTTTGCCGGGGGTGGCCCGGAACCCCTTTCAATGACCCGATATCACCCGGAACACTTCCGGTGTCCAAATACCATCGTCCTATATATGAATATTTACCTCTTGACCATTTTGAGACTCCTCGTCATGTCTGTGATCTCATTCGGGACTCCGAACATACTTCGGTCATCAAATCACATAACTCATAATACAAATCGCCATCAAACGTTAAGCGTGCGGACCCTACGGGTTTGAGAACTATGTAGACATGACCGACACACATCTCCGGTCAATAACCAATAGCGGAACCTGGATGCTCATATTGGCTCCTACGTATTCTACGAAGATCTTTATCGGTCAAACCGCATAACAACATACGTTGTTCTCTTTGTCATCGGTATGTTACTTGCCCGAGATTCGATCGTCGGTATCATCATACCTAGTTCAATCTCGTTACCGGAAAGTCTCTTTACTCGTTCCGTAATGCATCATCTCATGACTAACTCATTACTCACATTGCTTGCAAGGCTTATAGTGATGTGCATTACCGAGAGGGCGCAGAGATACCTCTCCGATACACGGAGTGACAAATCCTAATCTTGATCTATGCCAACCCAACAAACACCTTCGGAGACATCTGTAGAGCATCTTTATAATCACCCAGTTACGTTGTGACGTTTGATAGCACACAAGGTATTCCTCCGGTATTCGGGAGTTGCATAATCTCATAGTCAGAGGAACATGTATAAGTCATGATGAAAGCAACATCAATAAAACTGAACAATCATTATGCTAAGCTAACGGATGGGTCTTGTCTATCACATCATTCTCTAATGAGGTGATCCCGTTCATCAAATGACAACACATGTCTATGATCAGGAAACATAACCATCTTTGATTAACGAGCTAGTCAAGTAGAGGCATAGTAGGGACACTCTGTTTTGTCTATGTATTCACACATGTACTAAGTTTCCGATTAATACAATTCTAGCATGAATAATAAAAATTTATCATGATATAAGGAAATATAAATAACAACTTTATTATTGCCTCTAGGGCATATTTCCTTCAGCCATCCCAAGTGATACTCATAAAAGACAAGAGAACAAAATAAGTATCCCGGGTAGTCTAGCCATCCCAAGAGATACTCAAAGTTGCACATAAGAGGAAAAGGTTAGTCCACAACACTATTCATGTCAACAATAATATTCATAATGGCACTAGTAGTGACAATAGTTACCCTGCAGAACGAACCATGATCAATTTAATTATTTCCTCCAGAGACTGACACTAAGACCGACACTTGACCAAGCCAGACTGTAGTCCTTAACCGCGAACAGGGCTTATAAGAAAATAACATGAGTAATCAGGGGGACTAGCCATCCCAAGTGATACTCATAAAAGACAAGAGAACAAAACGAGTATCCCGGGTAGTCTAGCCATCCCAAGAGATACTCACAGTTGCACATAAGAGGAAAAGGTTAGTCCACAACACTATTCATGTCAACAATAATATTCATAATGGCACCAGCAGTGACAATAGTTACCCTGCAGAACGAACTATGATCAATTTAATTATTTCCTCCGGAGACCGACACTAAGACCGACACTTGACCAACCCAGACTGTAGTCCTTAACCGCGAACACGGCTATTTGAATATATATATATATATAAAACTCTGCAGAGGGTGTACTCTTTACCCACAAGTAAAGGATTTCTTTAGTCAACCCCGAGACGTTGACTAATTCCGATTACGGTCTTTGGGATGAAAACACACCTGACCCGCACATACCAGCTTTAATCCATCAAGCCAGGGATCACCCAAAACAATGATAAAGTAAAACTTTAAGTGGGAAGGCCTCACGCAACGGCCTCCAACAGCAGGAACATTCAGCTTTGGTCCCAGACCGGCCATTCATGCCCCCGGACCAAGTGACATGACTACTGGGGCCAATAGTATCATTCCCTATGGCCTCTCTGTATGGTGTGTGTGCAGGAAAGGGGTTATCAACTTACTGAACCATACCCTACCTTTGGCAGGGACATGTGGTAGCACGAATCAAGTATGGGGGTTACCGGAACATGACTCGATCTACGGTCAATTCAGGAGGTTTAAGTTTTCCTGCATTGGTTAGCACAATACAATTCCTTGGTAGTACCCAGCAGGGTCACCACCTGGTATGTCTCAACATACCCTCACAGATCATTCTCGTCACAACTTGATTTCAGTCTCACGGTCACTTTTCTCGTGACTGATTCTTCCTGCAAATTAGGACCAACACAGGCACAAATGGCACATGAAAATAACCCTACTCACTTATACTTTATTCTTAAATGGAAATAAATACCATCAAGGGGGATCATGCATGTATGACCAATACTATGCAAAACTCATATGATTTCAACATATTCATAATTCAATTCTACATGCAAACAAACATTATGCATTCACCATATCATGTGTTCAAGATGCTTTCCTTGAGCATGCAGAAGTGTTGGGTGCATTCCAAAACTTTGAAAATTATATCTCCCCTCCATTTCCTATTTTCAAAATATTTTAATTACCATATAATTCCAAAACAGTACATAAAAGTTGTTTGGAAAATTTTGAATTAAATACTAAAATAAACTAGATGAAATTTGAGAAATAACAGAAAAAGAATCAAGTCATTTGGAGTTCATATGATTTTCCTAGGAAATTTCTAAGCTGAGATAACTAAGGAAATGGACTATCTAATAGATCCAGTAGATATAGAGTCTAGGAAAAATGTTCACCCTATCTGGATAAATAAAGCATGAATTTAGGAGTAGGTGGAAGTTTGAATAATCAAATTTGGATAGGAAATGGCTGTTGTGGAATTATTTGAGATCTCCTGGAAAAGAAAAAGAGAAGGGCAGAAATGCGCACTGGGCGAGACCGCGCTTGAGGGCCGATGACGTCAAAGACGTATTCACGGGAATACGCTTTCCCAGCGCGAAGGCGGCTCCAGGGGAGTCCGTCTCCACTTACAGACGAGTCGACGGACGCTGGGTCACTGACGGTGGGCCGGTCTGGCCCATTGGTCCGGTTTGACTAGTCACTGCGCGCCTCCCTCTGCAGTAGAACAAAGGCGGGGCTTCGGTGAGGCTCGCCGGTGAACGGAGGCACCCCTCGGGGATCTGAGCACACGGATGTGCTCAGGAGGTCGAGGCAAACCCGTGGTACCCTCCTTGGTCGCCGGAGTGGACGGAGTCGCCGGCGGCGAGCTTCCCAGCGGACGGCGGCGTCGGGTGAGATGGAGCTTTTGCCTACGGTGGCTCTCGAGCCAAATTGAGCACGTGGGTGGACTAGCGGGAGCACTAGGAGGCTACTAGTGGAGAGAACGGAGTGGGGGAGGCCCTGGTGCCGTCGGAACCAACACGGTAGTGGCGGCGGTCGAAGCTACCGGAATCAGACAAGACGACCTCCTCTAGTCGTATTGCTGCTATGGGTGGGTTAGTGAGGGAGAGCGAGTGTGGTGAGGATACTAGCAAGATCGGGGTGAGCTTTTATAGCGCGAGGGGGTCGGCTCCGCGGTGTCCAGAGGATAAGCACGGCGGCGGCGATCATTACAGTGGCAGGTGAGGCCGTTGAGGTCAGCAGGGTGGTCGGTGAGGACGGTGGCCATCCGTAGTTACTCCTGGGAGGAGCTGGGCTGCTCGGGATGGCCCACACGGGTTGGGAAGAGACGTGGCTGTGCGGGACTCGTCGGGCGGCGGTCTTGGTTGTCGTGGACGGCGGTGGACGGTGCTAGGGGGCAAGCGAGGGTTTCGGCGAGGCTCCAGCTGGTCGGGCTGATCCAGGGGAGGATTAGGTTGAGAGGGGAAGGCAGCATAGCGGCGGTAGGAGCTCAGTGCCAACGCGTGCAAAATGCACGCTCTGGCCATGCTCTGGACATGCACGGGACATGCTCGATGAAATGCCAGTGCAACCTAGAGGGATCTGGTGCAGCTGAAACTTAACAGGGTCAAGAGTGTGGGTGAGATAGAGTTAGTGGACATGCTGGTTTGGCCAAATGAGTAGGTGCCCAATGCAAGTTTATAAACTTGCAGATTTCTGCCATGCACATGCATGAAGTGTTCGACAGAATACCAGGGTAAGCTAGAGAATTTTGTTGGTGATGAAACTTGGCAGGGTGAGGTATTTTTAGATGACAGAGGTGATGCTGGAGTTAGTTTGGCGAGATGAGAAACTTACTAGTGCAAGTTTTACCAGAATTCAGTTCTGGACAGAAACTTTAGAGGAGTGTTTGGTGGATTTAAAGATGCAAATGGAGCTGATCTTCTAGACTTAAGGTACTAGTTGGAAGGACTACAAGATGGAAAAGATTCATAATTAATAGAGCTAGGAACAATAGGGTTGTAGTTATAACTCAAGAATGTGGCAGAAATGAAAAGGGGATGTTTCACCCAAAATTTGCAAAAGACATAGTTAGGTTTTTGCATAAAAGTGATTTATAGGCATCACCTGACCTCTCATAATTTTTGTGGGATTTTAAAACAATTATTTAAAATCATTCTAGTGCAACAGAGGCATTTTAAGTATTGAAAATGATTTTAACAGAATTATTTGTGGACAATTTTATTATGAAAATATTTCCTACTATTATTTATGATATAAATGAGATGATTTACAAAACAATCAAAGACCACAATATTCTACAAAATAATCTTCTATGGAGGGGAGAATTTTGTAACACAGAAAACATAAAAGGCTGTGAAATTAATAAATGACCTAGTATAATTCAAAATTTTATTTCTGGCCAAATTTTACTTAATAAAATTATGGTTGAATATTTGGGGTGTTACAAACTCTACCTCCCTTAAGAAAAATCTCGTCATCGAGATTTGTTAAGGGCAGAAGAACTGAATGCAAATCACAACAATGATCATATGCAGAATGCAATCATGGCAATGCACTTACGACATACGCCCTAAATTACAATACAACGGTTGCAACACGTAAACTAGTGCTAGGTACAGCAGAAATGACCGTCTAGAGTTTGAAGGTGAGATCTACAGGGTCTTGTGGAAGAGTTCCCGGTGCTGGAGCACATTTTTCTTCTTCCGAGGGAAGTGAAGGGAGTAAACGAAGAACACGCCCTCCCAGAGTTGGCCAGGGTGGTCCACCAATGGCGATATGGGGATTCAGAACAGCAAGATAATGGAGGTAATCCATTAGTTGCTGGGTTAGATGCTCCTGGGCCATCACATATTGAATGAGATGGGCCAGAGATGGATCCCGCTCTATGCGTTCACAACAGAACATGGCTTCTGCTCCAGAAGCTGCGCGGCTCAGGAAATAGTAGTATTTCCTTTCACTGGCAGTGGGTACAGTGCATCAAAGACAGGTAACTGCTTCATAAGCAGCAGCCTCAATAGCCATGCCTGGGGTTGGCATGGATCTCCCGACGAAGACAACATATGGAGGGCTTTGATTTAAATCCTCTCGTGGGATGTGTACAACTGGCTAGTGTTTCGAGGAATCAGGGGTGATCCTCATTTTGAACAACTCGTACTGGGGTGGGTGGCAGGAACCAAGGGTATTGCGCGTCAGATCCCACAAAGCCTTAACGAAACTACCAGGGCTTGCATCTGGAGTTCGTAGGTAGGCTCTGGGGTGAGACATGGAAGGATGAATGGAGAAGAGTGGTGCTCAAGTGTGGTGGTGGCTAGTGTGGTGCATGGATACGACCCCTTATAAGGTGCCTGAACTACAAAAAAATACACTTCCGTGATGATACGTGTTTGCCATAGTAGGCCACTTTTTTGTCATGCATGTACATCCATGACGATTCTACGACAGAATCAAGATAGTCATACTTGTGCTGTCATAGAAGTGTTCCATGACATTACCAAAATTATCATCACGGAAGTGTCCACTTACATGATGATAAATCGCGCGTCATAGAAGTGCTTTCGTCAAGGGTGACCAACACGTGGCATCCACCGTAACGGGTCGTCGTTAAGCTATCGGGTACGGTTTTGGATCCGATAACCCGCTAACAGCATGTACCAATGAGGATTTTCCACACGTAAAATTCTCATTGGCCGGAGGAAACACGTGTTGGCTCAATGTTGGGACAGATGTCATCAATTCATTGGACAGGAGGCGCCTATGATACGTCGACACATGGCACGGCCCAACAGAGGCCCGTTCCGGTGAAAAGGCCGGCCTGTTTGACTTGGTCAAAAGGTAACGGGCCGGCCCATGGAAAGCCTGTTAACGGCCAGTTCGTATATAGCCCATTTACGGCCCGCTAACTCACAGCCCATTACGGCCTATCGGAATTAAGCCCAATAGCTTCATCTGGGCCGTCCAATATGATTCCAGCCCGTTGTAACTTCTGGCCCATGTCTGGACCATGATGTCATTCAGCCCATGCGAGGCCATTTGTAACTCTTGGCCCATTAACGGATTGTGGTGAATGTGGCCCGCAATGAACAGTGTACCGCTTTATACCCATTAACGGCCCATTATTCCATTGGGTTGTTTCCAACCCATGTTATCTTTTGGCCTTCTTAGGGCCCATTTATTCTTGGGCTCATTTCCAGCATTCGGTTACTTACGACCCGTTACTGGCCTTTTCTTCTTGTGGGCCAAATTCAGCCCGTGGTTACAATTGGCCCGTTTGCGGCCCGTTAATCCGTTGGGCCATTTTCATAGCGTCATCAAATACGGCCAATTATTGCCGGCCCATAATGCTGGCAAGATGCTTAAGAAACAATATCCTAGGTACCCATAATGCTGGCAAGATGCTTAGCAAGCTTATTAACTTTCTCTTGTTTGGCGCTTAAATCCTCCAGCGCTTGCTGTTGCACCAGAAAGTATGCATCTGAATTCTGCAGGGACTTCCTCAGTCCTTCAGCTTCCTGTCGCAGCACATCTGATCAATGTCTTTCAACTTGAAGTTGAGACTCAAGAAGACGAACTGATTCAGGCAGCGAGTTCGAAGAGCTTGTGCCAGCAGTAGTGGCCAGTAACTCGAACACTACATCAAGACATGACTTTTGGGTTCTCTCACTATCGTCAAGATAGCTTTTATCAGCTTTCTTGGAGACCAACAGGGATATCTCACTATCTTGAACCTTATCTGCATTACTTCCTTTACCATTGCATAACGGGGTACTGTTCTCCAATATTTTGTCCGCAATCTAAAATAGAAACAAGCAGACACATCATAGGTTTACCATGGTCTATATGAAACTCATTTTGGTAAATCAGTTCAGTAGTAAAGTGGACAGGATAACAGCATGAAACAAACATATATCTATGTACCATGGTCACTTTATGGTCTATATCATTCTATTTTTTGTTGCCGAATCAAGATAGAGACACAGTTCAAATAATATTTGTTCAAGACAAAGCAGAATAGACAGAATATAAGTGTGGGAAACTATAGAGCAATAACAACACTTGTAATGTGCATGACATGAGAATATAACGGTTTACTCAATTGAAACTGAAATCAACATAGAGCAATTTACAACAATAAACCAGTTAAAGAAATAGGTTTAAAACGTACCTGTTGCGCAATTGGAGTTTCAATGCCATTCGTCAAATTTGAAAATAGTTGGTATGAGTAAATACAGTGATGCAAGAGCAAAGGAGTATGAACCATAGCTACAGAACCTGACCTAAGTACAATTCTTCCTCTCCTTTAAGCGTTGAGTTGGGATTCGGAGTGGTGGTCCTCGTGCTTTGGGCATTGCGGTTCCCTTACTAACTGCTCGTGTTTGGGTGCTCTGTGGTGGAGACGGTGCTGTGTCAACTGGAACTGGGTTACTATCTGGTATCTGCTGAGGGTGGGGTTAGAAGGGGTGTAGCTGGTTCTCTCTCCAACTGGATAGGGGTACAATCTGCGAGAGTTTGGGTTATGTGTGGTGGGGCTGGTTCTTGGGCAAGTACAACCGTGGTTCTATCTGCATCAACTGGTAGCACTATCTTTTCTGAAGACCCTGTTGTTACTCCCTTAGATACTGCCATCACCCACTCCAATTCAAATGGTTGATAAACGAGAAAAGTAATTGAATGTACAGACATTGTACGATAGACAGGTGCAAAGGATAGTGGGGAATAAAAGAGGGCATGAAATAATTCACATTTATGTTGTCTAACCAAACAGGATAGCATGACACAATTTCACATATATGATGGCTAACTAAGCAGGATAGCATGACACAATTTCACATTATGATGGCTAACTAAAAAAGATGGAAAGACATAGTTCAAAATATGATGACTATGTAAACAGGATGACATGATATAACTATATAATGTGTTTATTAAATAGGTTGGCATGCGATAATTCACATACATGCCGCCTATAGAAACATGATAGCATGATATAATTCACGAATAGAATGACATAATTCAAAATATGATGACTGTAAACACTAAACAGGATGAGATGATATAACTATATGATGTCTTTATTAAATGGGTTGCCATGCCATAATTCAGATAGATGTTGTGTATGTAAACATGATGGCATGATATAATTCAAATATATGATTTATGTAGTAAGCAAGTAAGCAGATGGCAATCCATATATAATGTAAAAACTAAGCAATGCAAGACAACATGCATGACATGGGTAATATAACCCTGCCATGTTTGAGCATAGACCTCGGGGGGGAAATAGGACTGGTCATCAGTCTCTGAATCCTCCCCTGAGGAGCTCTCTATAACCAGCAAGATGTTTGCTTTAGCACGTAGCATTGTCTGCTCTGAATACCTTGTTTTCACTCCAGATACTTCCATCACCGCTTCAAATGGCTGATGCACAGGAAGAGTAGTTGAATATACAAACATTGTCGACAAATGGAACACGTAATACAAAAAAATAATAGTATGATATAATTCACATACATGATGATTGGCTAAACAGCATTGCATTGCATAATTCACATATATAATGCCTTTGCAATAAGATAGCATTGCATAATTCACATATATAATGTCTTGCAACAAGATGGCAATGCATAATTCACATATATGGTAATTAGACACTAAACAGATGGCATTCACACAAAGCATGTCTAAACTAATCAAATGACATAGCAATGCAAGACACCATACGCATGATATGAGCAACATAACCCTGCCAAGTTAGAGCATACACCTCAGGGGGGGAATAGGACTAGTCATATGTCTCTGAATCCTCCTCTAAGGAGCTATCCATAACCAGCAAGATATGCGCTTCGTCAGATAGCATAGTCTGCTCCGGACCTTGTTTTCACTCCCGAATTTTCCATCAGCGTGTCAGATGGCTGATGCACAAGAAGAGTAGTTGAATGTACTAACATTGTTGACAATTGTAATACGTAACAAAAAAAGGATGAACTGATATATTTCACATATAAGATGACTGGCTAAGCAGGATGGCATTGCAAAATTCACATATATGATGCCAGGCTAAACAAGATAGCGTTGCATAATTCACATAAACGATGAATAAACTAAACAGATGGTTGATATGTCTCCAACGTATCTATAATTTTTTATTGTTCCATGCTATTATATTATCTGTTTTGGATTTTTAATGGGATTTAATATGCTCTTTTATATTGTTTTTGGGACTAACCTATTAACCGAAGGCCCAGTGCCAGTTTCTGTTTTTTTGCCTATTTCAGTGTTTTGCAGAAAAGGAATACCAAACGGAACCCAAATGGAATGAAACCTTCGCGATGATCTTTCTTGGAACGAAAGCAATCCAGAAGAGTTGGAGCTAATGTCTGGAACTCCGCGAGGCGGTTACGAGGCAGGAGGGCGCGCCCCCACCCTCGTGGGCCCCACGGAGCTCCACCGACGTACTTCTTTCACCTATATATACTCTTATACCCTAAAAACATCAGGGGGAGCCACGAAACCACTTTTCCACCGCCGCAACCTTCTGTATCCGTGAGATCCCATCTTGGGGCCTTTTCCGGTGATCTGCCGGAGGGGGGATCGATCACGGAGGGCCTCTACATCAACACCATAGCCTCTCCGATGATGTGTGAGTAGTTTACCGCAGACCTTCGGGTCCATAGTTATTAGCTAGATGGCTTCTTCTCTCTCTTTTATTCTCAATACAAAGTTCTCCTCGATGTTCTTGGAGATCTATTCGATGTAATACTCTTTTGCGGTGTGTTTGCCAAGATCCAATGAATTGTGGATTCATGAACTTGATTATCTATGAATATTATTTGGTTCTTCTCTGAATTCTTATATGCATGATTTGATGTCTTTGCAAGTCTCTTCGAATTATCGATTTAGTTTGGCCTACTAGATTGATCTTTCTTGCAATGGGAGAAGTGCTTAGTTTTGGGTTCAATCTTGCGGTGTCCTTTCCCAGTGACAGTAGGGGCAGCAAGGCACGTATTGTATTGTTGCCATCGAGGATAAAAAGATGGGGTTTATATCATATTGCTTGAGTTTATCCCTCTACATCATGTCATCTTGCTTAATGCGTTACTCTGTTCTTATGAACTTAATACTCTAGATGCATGCTGGATAGCGGTCGATGTGTGGAGTAATAGTAGTAGATGCAGAATCGTTTCGGTCTACTTGACACGGACGTGATGCCTATATTCATGATCATTGCCTTCGATAACTTCATAACTATGCGCTCTTCTATCAATTGCTCGGCAGTAATTTGTTCACCCACCGTAATATATGCTATCTTGGGAGAAGCCACTAGTGAAACTTATGGCCCCCGGGTCTATTTTCCATCATATAAGTTTCCGATCTACAATTCTAGTTTCCTATTTATTTTATTTTGCAATCTTTACTTTCCAATCTATACAACAAAAATACGAAAATATTTATCTTATTATCTTTATTAGATCTCACTTTTGTGAGTGAACGTGAAGGGATTGACAAACCCCTTTATCGCGTTTTTTGCAAGGTTCTAGATTGTTTGTGCAGGTACTAGGTGACTTGCGTGTTATCTCCTACTGGATTGATGCCTTGGTTCTCAAAAACTGAGGGAAATACTTATGCTACTTTGCTGCATCACCCTTTCCTCTTCAAGTGAAAACCAACGCATGCTCAAGAGGTAGCAAGAAGGATTTCTGGCGCCGCTGCCGGGAGATTGCGCCAAGTCAAGTCAAGATTTGATCTCCCGTCAACTAGCCATTTCTGGCGCCATTGCCGGGGAGATCTACGCTCAAGTCAAGACATACCAGGTACCCATCACAAACTCTTCTCCCTCACAATACATTATTTGCCATTCGCCTCTTGTTTTCCTCTCCCCCACTTCTTAAACGATTTTCAAAAGCCTTTGCCTTTTCTTCGCCTCTTCTCCGTTCGCCTCTTTTCGCTTGCTTCTTGTGTGCTTGTGTGTTGGATTGATTGTTTGTCACGATGGCTCAAGATAATACTAAATTATGTGACTTTTCCAATACCAACAACAATGATTTTATTAGCACTCCGATTGCTCCTATTACCGATGCTGAATCTTGTGAAATTAATGTTGCTTTGTGGAATCTTGTCATGAAAGATCAATTTTCTGGCCTTCCTAGTGAAGATGCCATTACCCATCTAAACAACTTTGTTGATTTGTGTGATATGCAAAAGAAGAAAGATGTGGATAATGATATTGTTAAATTGAAGCTATTTCCGTTTTCTCTTAGAGATCGTGCTAAAACGTGGTTCTCTTCTTTGCCTGAAAATAGTATTGATTCATGGAATAAGTGCAAAGATGCTTTTATCTCTAAGTATTTTCCTCCCGCTAAGATCATCTCTCTTAGAAATGATATTATGAATTTTAAGGAACTTGATCACGAGCATGTTGCACAAGCTTGGGAGAGGATGAAATTAATGATGCCCTACACATGGTTTGAATTTATGGATGATTATACAAAAAAAATTATGCCAGATTGAATTTTGCTTCTAGAAATCTTTTAGATTCGGCTGCGGGAGGCACTTTTATGGAAATTACTTTAGGAGAAGCTACTAAACTCCTAGATAATATTATGGTTAATTATTCTCAATGGCACACCGAAAGATCCACTAGTAAAAAAGTTCATGCGATTGAAGAGATTAATGTTTTGAGTGGAAAGATGGATGAGCTTATGAAATTGTTTGCTAATAAGAGTGTTTCTTATGATCCTAATGATATGCCTTTGTCCACTTTTATTGAGAATAATAATGAATCTATGGATGTGAATTTTGTTGGTAGGAACAATTTTGGTAACAACGCGTATAGAGGAAACTTTAATTCTAGGCCGTTCCCTAGTAATTCCTCTAATAATTATGGTAATTCCTACAACAACTCTTATGGAAATTTTAATAAGATGCCCTCTGATATTGAGACTAGTGTTAAATAATTTATGAATTCGCAAAAGAATTTCAATGCTTTGGTTGAGGAAAAATTGCTTAAGATTGATGAGTTGGCTAGGAACGTGGATATGATTTCTCTTGATGTTGATTCTTTAAAACTTAGATCTATTCCACCTAAGCATGATATCAATGAGTCTCTCAAAGCCATGAGAATTTCCATTGATGAGTGCAAAGAACGAACCGCTAAGATGTGTGCTGGAAAAGATTGCTTTGTGAAAGTGTGTTCTTCTAGTTTTCATGATAATAATTATGAAGATCTAAAAGTGATTGATGTGACTCCTATTAAATCTTTGTTTTCCAATATGAATCTTGATAAAGATGGGACTAGAGATGAGTCAACTTTAGTTAAAAGGTGTCCCAATTATTCGGAGTTTTTAGATCTTGATGCTTAAATTTATAAAAGTGGGATGGAAGAGGTCAAAACTTTGCATAGCAATGAACCCACTATTTTGGATTTCATGGAATTTAATTATTATAATTGCTCTTTGATAGATTGTATTTCCTTTTTGCAATCCATGTTAAATTCTCCTCATGCTTATAATCAAAATAAAGCTTTTACTAAACATATCATTGATGCTTTAATGCAATCCTATGAAGAAAAGCTTGAACTAGAAGTTTCTATCCCTAGAAAACTTTATGATGAGTGGGAACCTACTAAATAAAATTAACATTAAAGATTATGAATGCTATGCTTTGTGTGATTTGGGTGCTAGTGTTTCCACGATTCCAAAAACTTTGTGTGATGTGTTAGGTTTCCGTGAATTTGATGATTGTTCTTTAAATTTGCACCTTGCGGATTCCACCATTAAGAAACATATGGGAAGGATTAATGATGTTCTTATTGTTGCAAATAGGAATTATGTGCCCATACATTTCATCGTTCTTGATATAGATTGCAATCCTACATGTCCTATTATTCTTGGTAGACCTTTCCTTAGAACGATTGGTGCAATTATTGACATGAAAGAAGGAAATATTAGATTCCAATTTCCGTTAAGGAAAGGCGTGGAACACTTTCCTAGAAAGAAAATAAAATTACCTTATGAATCTATTATGAGAGCCACATATGGATTACATACCAAATATGACAATACTTATATCTATTTTTATGCCTAGCTAGGGGCGTTAAACGATAGCGCTTGTTGGGAGGCAACCCAATTTTATTTTTGTTTTTTGATTTTTTGTTCTTGTTTAGTAATAAATAATTCATCTAGCCTCTGTTTAGATGTGGTTTTATGTTTTGATTAGTGTTTGTGCCAAGTAGAACCTTTGGGAAGACATGGGTGAAGTCTTTGCAATCTTGCTGTAAAAAACAGAAACTTTTGCGCTCACAAGATTAGATGCCATTGTTTACTGGAGAGTGCTTTTAGGTTGATTATTTTTTCAGATAATTAATAGACAAATTCCTCACGTCCACCAATTTATTTCAAAACATTTGGAGTTACATAAGTATGCGTATGAATCAGATTGCTACAAACTGTTCTTTTTTGATAGATTCTGTTTTTGTGTGTTGTTTGCTTATTTTAATTAATCTATGGGTAGTATCGGGGGGTATGAACCATAGAGAAGTTGGAATACAGTAGGTCTAAAACCAATATAAATTAATAATGAGTTCATTACAGTACCTTAAAGTGGTGGTTTATTTTCTTATACTAACGGAGCTCATGAGATTTTCTGTGAAGTTTTGTGTTGTGAAGTTTTCAAGTTTTTTGGGTAAATATTTGATGGATTTTGGAATAAGGAGTGGCAAGAGCCTAAGATTGGGGATTCCCAAGGCACCCCAAGTTAAAATTCAAGGACAACCAGAATCCTGAGCTTGGGGATGCCCCGGAAGGCATCCCCTCTTTCGTCTTCGTCTATCAGTAGCTTTACTTGAGGCTATATTTTTATTCACCACATGATATATGTTTTGCTTGGAGCGTCTTGTATGATTTAAGTTTTTGCTTTTTAGTTTACCACAATTATCCTTGTTGTACACACCTTTTGGGAGAGACACACATGAATCGGAATCTATTAGAATACTCTATGTGCTTCACTTATATCTTTTGAGCTAGATAATTTTGCTCTAGTGCTTCACTTATATCTTTTTAGAGCACGGTGGTGGTTTTATTTTATAGAAATTATTGATCTCTCATGCTTCACTTATATTATTTTGAGAGTCTTTTAGAACAGCATGGTAATTTGCTTTGGTTATAAAATTAGTCCTAATATGATGGGCATTCAAGATGGGTATAATAAAAACTTCCATATAGAGTGCATTGAATACTATGAGAAGTTTGATACTTGATGATTGTTTCGAGATATGAAGATGGTGATATTAGAGTCGTGCTAGTTGATTAATTGTGAAATTGAGAAATACTTGTGTTGAGGTTTGCAAGTCCCGTAGCATGCACGTATGGTAACCGTTGTGTGACAAATTTGAAGCATGAGGTGTTTTTTTGATTGCCTTCCTTATGAGTGGCGGTCGGGGACGAGCGATGGTCTTTTCCTACCAGTCTATCCCCCTAGGAGCATGCGCGTAGTGCTTGGTTTTGATGACTTGTAGATTTTTGCAATAAGTATGTGAGTTCTTTATGACTAATGTTGAGTCCATGGATTATACGCACTCTCACCCTTCCACCATTGCTAGCCTCTCTTCTGCCGCGCAACTTTCGCCAGTACCATAAACCCATCATTTACCTTCCTCAAAACAGCTACCATACCTGCCTATTATGGCATTTCCATAGCCATTCTGAGATATATTGCCAGGCAACTTTCCACTATTCCGTTTATTATGACATGCTTCATCATAGTCATATTGCTTTTCATGATCATGTAGTTGACATTGTATTTGTGCATGGCCACCATTCATAATTTTTCATACATGTCACTCTTGATTCACTGCAGATCCCAGTACACCGCCAGAGGCATTCATATAGAGTCATATTTTGTTCTAAGTATCGAGTTGTAATTCTTGAGTTGTAATTAAATAAAAGTGTGATGATCTTCATTATTAGAGCATTGTCCCATGTGAGGAAAGGATGATGGAGACTATGATTCCCCCACAAGTCGGGATGAGACTCCGCACGAAAAAAGAGGCCATAAAAAGGAGAAGGCC
>NC_057811.1:224093868-224101538 GCF_018294505.1 Triticum aestivum | reverse complement strand
TATATAATGAGAGAAAAAGGGAGAAGGCACAATGTTACTATCCTTTTTCCACACTTGTGCTTCAAAGTAGCACTATGATCTTCATGATTGAGAGTCTCTTATGTTGTCACTTTCATATACTAGTGGGAATTTTTCATTATAGAACTTGGCTTGTATATTCCAATGATGGGCTTCCTCAAATTGCCCTAGGTCTTCGTGAGCAAGCAAGTTGGGATGCACACCCACTTAGTTTCTTTTGTTGAGCTTTCATACACTTATAGCTCTAGTGCATCCGTTGCATGGCAATCCCTACTCACTCACATTGATATCTATTAATGGACATCTCCATAGCCCATTGATACGCCTAGTTGATGTGAGACTATCTTCCTCTTTTTTTTGTCTTCTCCACAACCACCACTCGATTCCACTTATAGTGCTATGTCCATGGCTCGCGCTCATATATTGCGTGAAAGTTGAAAAAGTTTGACAATACTAAAGTATGAAACAATTGATTGGCTTGTCATCGGGGTTGTGCATGATTGGAGCATTTTGTGTGACGAAAATGAAGCATAGCCAAACTATATGATTTTGTAGGGATGAGCTTTCTTTGGTTATGTTATTTTCAGAAGACATAATTGCTTGGTTAGTATGCTTGAAGTATTATTATTTTTATGTCAATATTAAACTTTTTCTTGAATATTTCGGATCTGGACATTCATGCCACAATAAATAAAATTACATTGAAAAATATGTTAGGTAGCATTCCACATCAATAATTATGTTTTATCATTTACCTACTCGAGGACGAGCAGGAATTAAGCTTGGGGATGCTTGATACGTCTCCAACGTATCTATAATTTTTTATTGTTCCATGCTATTATATCTGTTTTGGATGTTTAATGGGCTTTAATATGCTCTTTTATATTATTTTTGGGACTAACCTATTAACCAAAGGCCCAGTGCCAGTTTCTGTTTTTTTGCCTATTTCAGTGTTTTGCAAAAAAGGAATACCAAACGGAATGAAACCTTCGTGATGATCTTTCTTGGAACGAATGCAATCCAGAAGAGTTGGAGTTGAAGTCTGGAACACCCTCGTGGGCCCCACAGAGCTCCACCGACGTACTTCTTTCGCCTATATATACTCTTATACCCTAAAAACATCAGGGGGAGCCACGAAACCACTTTTCCACCGCCGCAACCTTCTGTACCCATGAGATCCCATCTTGGGGCTTTTTTCCGGCGATCTGCCGAAGGGGGAATCGATCACGGAGGGCCTCTACATCAACATCATAGCCTCTTCGATGATGTGTTAGTAGTTTACCGTAGACCTTCGTGTCCATAGTTATTAGCTAGATGGCTTCTTCTCTCTCTTTGATTCTTAATACAAAGTTCTCCTCGATGTTCTTGGATATCTGTTCGATGTAATACTCTTTTGTGGTGTGTTTGCCGACATCCGATGAATTGTGGATATATGAACTTGATTATCTATGAATATTATTTGGTTCTTCTCTAAATTCTTATATGCATGATTTGATGTCTTTGCAAGTCTCTTTGAATTATCGATTTAGTTTGGCCTACTAGATTGATCTTTTTTGCAATGGGAGAAGTGCTTAGCTTTGGGTTCAATCTTGCGGTGTCCTTTCCCAGTGACAGTAGGGGCAGCAAGGCACGTATTGTATTGTTGCCATCGAGGATAAAAAGATGGGGTTTATATCATATTGCTTGAGTTTATCCCTCTACATCATGTCATCTTGCTTAATGCGTTACTCTGTTCTTATGAACTTAATACTCTAGATGCATGCTGGATAGCGGTCGATGTGTGGAGTAATAGTAGTAGATGCAGAATCGTTTCGGTCTACTTGACACGGACGTGATGCCTATATTCATGATCATTGCCTTAGATAACTTCATAACTATGCGCTCTTCTATCAATTGCTCGGCAGTAATTTGTTCACCCACCGTAATATATGCTATCTTGGGAGAAGCCACTAGTGAAACCTATGGCCCCCGGGTCTATTTTCGATCATATAAGTTTCCGATCTACAATTCTAGTTTCCTATTTATTTTAGTTTGCAATCTTTACTTTCCAATCTATACAACAAAAATAACAAAAATATTTATCTTATTATCTCTATTAGATCTCACTTTTGCGAGTGACCGTGAAGGGATTGACAACACCTTTATCGCGTTGGTTGCAAGGTTCTTGATTGTTTGTGCAGGTACTAGGTGACTTGTGTGTTATCTCCTACTGGATTAATACCTTGGTTCTCAAAAACTGAGGAAAATACTTATGCTACTTTGCTGCATCACCCTTTCCTCTTCAAGGAAAAACCAACGCATGCTCAAGAGGTAGCAATGGCATTCACACAAAGCATGTCTAAACTAAGCAGATGACATATTTGATGTATAAACAAAACAATGCAAGGCAACATATTCATGAAATAACCAACATCAGCATGCCAAGTTAGAGCGAAGACCTCAGGGGATAAATTGGAGTCGTCTTCTCCTTTTGAATCCCCCTCAGAACAGATATCTTCCTCTCGATTACAATCCAAAATGGGTGGAGGGGGAGCTGCCTTTGCGCCTACCATGGAGCGACGTCTGCATGAAATTTTATTGCCACACAAGGCTCGTCTCTTTTGCTCTACATGTCCAGTTCCATTGTGTACAATAACTGACATGCATAGGAATAAAACATAGTGAGATTATTTAAGGAGTGCATGCAGAAATCCAGAGTGATGGTAGCAACCTGTGGATAGACCCAAAACCAATGATAGCTGGCAGATAATGGCTTCAGTTAAAAAATATAGATAATGGCTTCTTTACTGTTTGTTTCCCACCCAACATGAAACTCATAGTAGACACCAGAGATTAACTAGATAGTAGATAGATACTATTGATTGCGGCCCGATATGTACCCCACAACCATTTAAAAACTCAAGTTTGACCATTAGTTTGGAGCTGACTCAGAGTCTAATTGGTGAGCAGGACGATAAAGTAGCATGTAATATTAAGCGATGCATACATAAGCAGACACGAAAGAGTGCGACCTCTCTTGTGGACCCGTGTAGTCCTCGAGGTCATTTGCTCGGTTGATGATGGTAATGCAGTTGTCATGGCTGCCTCGGAGGGGAAGAAGATCTGAGGCGGCGAAAGACAGTCTGGAGGCCGGATCCCTGCTGTGCTAGTCCCTTCTGTCGTTGGAGTAGCTGAGCTGGGGTGGACGACGGCGCAGCAGGAGTGGGACAAACCACACAAGGTTTTCTTTGACAACTATCTGTAAGAGAAGTAATTCTGTAAGGGCTCGTTTGAATTGGAGGATTCTAACAACGCAGGGATAGGAAATACAGAGTAATAGGATAGGAATGCACGTGCAAAACAGAGAATTTGAAAACACATGATTTCTGCCAATCTGGGTGTTTGGTTCACAAGAATTGGAAGCTCACAGGATGCAAAGAAGCATGGTGAGATTAAGTCAAACCACAAGAAAATGTACGATTATAATGCTATTATGCTACAATATCTTAGTCTTGTGCTTCATGAATAGCAATTTGAAAAGGAGGACAAGTGGATATTAAAATTCCTATGGTTTTTCTTTCAAGGAGACACTAAAGGAACAAATCCTACAGTTTTCCTTTGCTCCATTCCTTTGAACCAAATGCATGAATAGTAGTACCATAGGAAACTTTCCAATTCCTATGTTTTTCCTTCACTTTTCCTTTCAAGCACTGGCGATTCTAGTAGGCAAGCTTGAGCAAGGAAAAGCCTACACTCAAAAAATATTTTTGTGCTAATTCTACTACTTTGGACCCAGGCCACTGCCCTACTAGCTCAACTCCCAGGCCCATTGACAAATGCACAGCTCAAACACGCAGAGATAAATAATGATGGCATTCAAAAGAGTCCATCACGGATAGCTAAGTTGCCTGGTACCTCACTTCTTGTCATATAGTAGGAGAAACTAATCACATTTCACGTTATTACGTGTGCTCAGTGGACAATATATATATAACATGTAGAGTAAAAAAGAGATGCAGCAAGTGTACAACCTCTTTGGCGAAGCCATGTCGATCTCAGCATGATTGGGTTGCTTAGTGAGGATGATCCGGCTGATTTGGCTATCGGAGGAGGGGAGGAAGATCTTAGGCATCTTGAGATGGAGCCCGGGGTATTGCTCCGCTGTGATGCAGGGTTTGGTCATTGGAGCAGCTCCGGTGACTTGTACGACGCCGAGGCTGAAGCAGGACAAGAGAGACAATGTTAACCTGAGTGGAATTCTAATAACATCTCCAATAGATGACGTAAAATACATAACCACAAAGTGCTAGATGTAAAATACATCACCCGCTACTCTGAACTTACCTGTCAAAACTGAATTTAGCTGTCGAAACTGAACTTAACTGTTGAAACTAAATTTTGCTGTCGAAACTAAATTTTACTGTCGAAACCGAACGCACCAGTAGCAGAAAAGCAGTAGCAGCAGCGTGTGCAAGAGCTAGGGCACCTGGTCATGTAGCAGTTCATCTTCAACCTCCACCCCCCTGAGCCGCCAGCCACCACCGGCCAAACCGCCGCCCCCCGCCGCCCACGGCCGGCGGTGCGCCGCCCCGCCCGCCGCGAAACCACTCCCCACCGCCGGTCCGCCGCCGACCCGGCCATCCCTCTAGGCCCCCCCTGTGCCAAGCTTTTTCTCCGGTGATCCCCACGCCACCGCCCCACTACCTCCGGCGACCACCGCCCCCACCCTGCATCCTAAGATAGATAGTGTGTACCTCTCTGGCGAGCCCCCTCCCCACTACGGCTGGTTCTTCCTTAACTCCGGTGAGCCCCCCCACTCCCTGAAAATCGACTGACCCAAAAGTCGATTCAATCGATTGAAGTGTGGCCAAATCGGAGTAGCATCGCAAGCAAGAGCAAGAGCAAGAGCAGTAGCAAGAGCAAACCAGGCAGGGGACCGAGAGTAAGAGCAGAGCAGCAGCGCGAGCGAGAGCTAAAGCAGCAGCAGGTCCTATTGATGTGGACGTCGCCACCAAGGGAGCGACGCCGTGGAGGAACTGGCCGGCGACGCCGCCGTGGATGGAGCCGCGCCACGTCGGCTCGGGACCGAGCGGTGGCAGCACCATGAGATCAAATCAAGAAGAAAATGCGGCGATTAGTGTACAACCTCTTTGGTGGCACCGATTAGGCCTCAGCTTCATCCGAGTAAACGGTGATGATGCTGCTCTTCCGGTGGTGCGGGTGAAGACGGCAGTGTGGGAATGCAGGTGGCGCGAAAGACGAGGGGAACGTTGGGGCAGCTCCTCGGAGGTGGAGGACGGGGTGGCTGAACCGGCGGGACAACGAGATCGACGACGGATCCTCATCCGGTACGGTGGATGAGGGACGTCGAGGTATAGCTGTGGACGACGTCGTCGGGGAAGAGGCTCCGGCTGGGCGGCGGACGGAGGAGGGTGTGGGGCTTCGCGGGTTTTTGCGGCCTCAGTGTACGAATGGGTGGGCGGATGGGATGGGAGTGGGGAACCAAGGCTTAGGAATGCGCTTGTCCGAAATGTGGGGTAAGTTACGAAAGTACCCCCACCGATTTGAGCTAGGCGGTTCTTTCGGTTCAGGGGTATCACGGGCATTTCGCGTTTCAGGATTTCGCAGGAGGTGGGAGTTTTCGCGCGCGTTGTAATTGTGGGATAGCAAGGCGCGGGTTGAGATGGAGGGAGTTTTCAGAGCACAACAAGACAAAGATATATCTTAAATACTTCAGGGTAACAAGGCGCGGGTTGAAATTTCCGGACAAGCCTAACGTGTACTGTACCAAATCAATTTGCACTTCCGTCGACGAGAAAAGAAAAAGAAATCAATTCACACCACACAAGAGAATCTAGTCCGGTGTACCGTACCAAATCAATTCGCATTACAAATGCCATTCAAAACTTTGAATTCATGTTATGTTCAATTAAAATATTTCTCTACGTGTATAATGCATGCAACCTGCTACTCAAATGAACGTTTTAGTGCATTCCAAACGTTTCTACTACCGCTTCAATATGAACTAAATTTGAATTCGTTTATCTATTTGAATAAGTTCTACAATAATGATTGTTGTGAAGTCAAACCATTTGAATTTGTTTCTCTATTTTAATAAGATCTACAATCATCATTATTGTCAAGTTAAACCATCGTTTGTGTATTACCTTCACAACACACCACATGATTATTGTCGAGTTAGATATGAACTATGTGTACTATATATATGAACTCGAACTCGATTTTTTGAATCCACTTTATGTTGATTTCAAATCACAGTACATTTCAAGCTCTAGCTAGATCTTCATAATCTAAACCATGTCTCATATGTATAATGTGTTTATCACATAATGTATGGTACCCCTTCCCCTACGCCTACAAGTATTTAGATGTGAGTTGCAAACGCCACACATTACCACAAATTCAAATAAAATGTGAGATTGTTCGATATATAGTATTGTTTAGATTGTTTGATATTTAGTTGTAAGCTGCAAACGCCACACATTATCATGAATTCAAATAAAATGTGAGATTGTTTGATGTATAGTATGGTTTAGATTGTTCGACATTTAGCTGTGAGTTGCAAACGCCATGCATTATCACATTATGGTATAACATGTGCAAACCCACAACACGCGTATCACCGCTATATTCATGCATGCATATGTTTATAACACTATGATCTCCTATTCAAATATATGAATCCACTTTCATATCAAATTATGATCTTTGTTAGTCTCGTACACCCACACAATCCTCTAATCTTTGTAGTTAGCACTAACTTTCTCTCATGCATGCACACGCCCTCCCCCTCCCTCAGCATTCTATCCATCACACACATTCATTTTTTTCTTTAGGTCATTCTCCCACAGTCTCCACAACTCCTTTCCGACACACACCGATCGATAAACCTCTCCAGCGATGTCTGCATACAACATAAACACGCACCTTCCATCTCCTCCTTTCTGTGTCCATGCCTCGTGTCTCTCATACGGTCCCTCACACGTCCAAACTCTCGCCCCTCTTTTCATCGATCTCATAGTCGCACACTCCTCCCCCTATCTAGCTAGTAGCTCGGCCTCTCGCACCACCTCCTAGCTCCATTCTCTCTGTCTATCCGTCTCGCTGAGTGTTATTTGCCTCTAACAAATGGATGTACACCGACCGATCTCCCGCTATACATATAGCTAGCTAGGTCCTTATAACTCGTTTTCCCACGCGTCGATCGATCTACCTCATTAGTTATGTCTCTCCCTTCCTCCAACAAACAACAATTGATCTACCGATCTAGTTAGGTTTGGGTACCAAACACATGGTTCCCCTTCATCATCCATGCATGCGTCCCGACACATCTATCACGCACAGGCACACACAGAAACACATCCCCACTCTTATTGATAATATTGCAGTTCTACCCTCAGTTTGTCTAGTAGGCCTCTCCCACTATCTTCGAGAAGCAACTCCATCACCCATCCAGCACTCTACCCCTCTCCCTCTCTCTCTCTCTCTCTGTCCCAACCTACCCGTCCGTCAGTTATGTATGGATGTCGACCAATCTCCCTCAAGACATAGCTGGGTCTCTCCTTCTCAACACATATACGAGTCGTTCTACCTCTCTAGTTAGGCCTCTGCCTCCCCCCTCCCCCCCCCCACACATACACACCAATACATCA